>NW_027271698.1:1017500-1210000 GCF_040938485.1 Diadema antillarum
CATTGTTCATGTGAAGATACATAGTGTACATACATGTATCTATCTTGCTGGGTCTGACACCATGTCAACTAAGAGGGCTTGTGCTAAAGCAAAATGTAACAAAAACAAAAAAACTTACAAATTCATGCTTTAAGTACCGCCTTCATGCTATTCTCACCAAACTAGTAGCCAGTTACATATGCATAAACTCTGAATGTACTATATACACTGTATGTTGAATATTTCGCAAGGTTTTTATTTTTGAAAATTTCGTGAGTTGGGTGCTATTCGCAAATTTAAAAACACGCAAAAATATCAACACTGATCCTGACATGAATGTGACGTGCATACATACCGTACGTTTCTCTGTTCAGTATTTTACTCCACAATCATTATATTAAAGGACAAGTTCACCTTCATAGACATGTGGGTTGAGTGAATGCAGCAATATTAGTAGAACACATCGGTGAGAGTTTGAGCAAAATCGGACAATCTGTTAAAAAGTTATGAATTTTTGAAGTTTCTACTCAGTCGCGGCTGGATGAAAAGACTACTATAGCTTGTGATGTCACATGAGTACAACGATATAAAGAAAGAATAAAGAAAACATATTTCCATTTTTCTAGCATAACAAAAGAACACACGACTTCTCTCTTTCAGAAGGCAGGGGGAATAATATTACCCTTAACATACGTCAGTGAAATTCTCTTTTTATTTTCCTTATATAGTTGTACGTATGTGACATCATACACTGTAGTAGTCTTCTCTTCCAGCAGTGACTGCGCAGATACTTAAAATATTTGTAACTTTTGAACGGATTGTCCAATTTTCCTCAAACTTTCACAGATGTGTTCTACTAATATTGCTGCATTCTCTCAATCCTTATGTACACGTATATGAAGGTGGACTTGTCCTTTAACCACTCCCTAAATTGTCTGAAAGTCCAGATTTCTGAAAAATTAGATTGCTAAATATACATTGCACATACAGTTCCTCCCCCTCCATATATCAATATAAGAGCAGTATCTGTAATGGAGAGGAAAGTGTAAATGGAGTGGGTGCAGACAAGTTCTGTTTCAATTTCGGCAATCTCAGCGATCAGCTGGGTAGGTTTTGAAGTCTTTCAAAAGTGGCAAGTCGTAAGACTCAGATGATGCGCTACAGTGGCCACAGTCTCACAGCCCTCCCCCCCCCCCCCCCCCCCCACTCTTCACTCCAGGGTATCTCTGTCAAAGGGCATTACCCCCCTCCCAAGGGGCTGGTCAGACTTCCTGACATGGAGAGAAGGAAGGGGGAGGGGGAGGGGGAAGGGTAAGGGACGGTAGTAGAAATGGGTAGGGGGAGAAGAGGAAGGGGAGGGGGGGGGGGGTGAGGGGTTCTGATGGTAAACCTACATTATATCTCTATTTCATCTCTCCATCTGGGGGGCTTTTTTGTACCCTGTGCACTAGGGACCCCTTGGAAAGAGACTCCGGAGTATGTGCGGGCAGCTTCCTGCCTTCGTCCGAGCCCGTCATTGGCAATCATATCACCCAAATACCAGTGGAGAAAAGTACATCCACTGATAATGTCGCAGGACTGAATATTCGGAGATATCGCAAACTTCTCTTTCTCGCGTTTCTTTCTTCATCTTCGTTTTTCTCTCCTTGTACATTCTGTTGTCTGCCTTGTGCATCACTTGGCGTCAACAGTCGGAAATATGTAGCTTTAAAGTATCTGCAATGTAAGTGATGCTCTAACAACACGTGCTATCACAAAAGATAGACTACAATTGAATGTGGGATGAACCTTAATTCCAGCTGTGATTTACAAGGATGCAAACCTGGTAGACAGTACTGCAGTATTCTGAGGGCTGAAAAGGCTTATTTTTGGTCAAAAAACAGTTTTCTATATGAAAAATACAGTATTTCTAGCCAAAAAAAACCCCAAAACAAAACACAAAATATTTCTAAAAAGTAACATTTGGCATCTCTGGACTAACCATCTATTAAACAGTCAAATTTAAAGGAAATTTTCAGCATGGGACTACATTTGATTGCCAACTCTCGATGCACTTAAAGCAAGCTTACTCTTCAAACTACAACGAGCCTCCACGGGACACCGTATATTCTGAGATTTCACTTTTGAGCAAGAGTCCCACTTAATGATTAATCCACAGAACGAGAAGAAACACATAGTACCCCTGGCACTGACAATAAACCTGATAATGTGCAACAATACAATAGTGTACAATACGCACTAGAAGTTGACCCAGAAGCTAAATGAGAATTGGATTCAAGAAGAGGCCCCATTAACTTTGGAGTTCGCTGATTATCATGCCCATAAGACAAGTGGGGGGGGGGGACCACATCCCCCCCCCCCCAGCTCGTGGGCAAAACATAAGCCATAAGAAATCTTCTTGTTCTACACCATCAACTAATCTTGAAGACTGCTTGGAAAACTTTCTAGTGTGTTTATTACATAGGCTAACTACAAGCTAATCAATGTCGTGTGAACACCACAAATGATGAACACCAGCAGAGAATCTCACCTCTTCAGGAATGCATTTGTCAACTATTTGCACAAATTTGGCAATGGGTATTTAAACTTTTAATTCAAGCCCAATCACTCACTGCTTTGCTCAATACAGGAATAGTCTGACAATTAAGAACCAAGACTCACTACAACAAAACTTTGCCTAACTCTGCTACACATGTCCACTATGTCTCCTGTCAGGAAAGAACACAAATTAACTTATAGGTAACCTGACTAACTCTAGGACCAACCCTTGTAACTCCAGCAGACTGAAGACTGCAGAGTACAGTTGTCAAGTCATGTCAATATATCTCCACCTGCCTAACACTTATACAACTCCTTTATCCTCATTATGTGAAAAAGTATCAGATACTTTTTAAGGACAAGGGAAAAGCAGTTAGTTGAAAGAAGATCTTCTCTCGCAAATTACCTTTCCGTACATACAACTGTACTTATTACAAGGTGAAGTACATGGGAATCAATGCAATTTTATGTGCATACACTTCGGGTATTGGCTAAATGCAGTGGTCTAATTTCACTGTAACTATAGGTGAGATATGAAATTGATAATATTAGCCATATCAGCTACAACCTCATCACACATCCAATGAAAGTTGGTAGGTTATATAATCATATTCATAGTCCTACATCCTCAACTGTGGGGTGGGCCCATATTCAGGGAATACTGCATTGAATAGTATTAAATATAAAGGTCACGTAGTATGTTTTGAGAATTATTCTCCATATCTAAATATCCCAGAGAGGTACATTTATCTTTTTTTTTAGCCTTTTACACCCCTCATCCTTCCTGCTACACACCTATTCTTGGATCCCCCTAGGCAGCTCTCATTCTACATGCTCGCTCCACCAGCTTGCGAAAAAAAAAAAAAAAAAAACAGCACCAGAACATCATTCGATGCAGTTCCATGTCTAAGCCGCGGCACCCTTCCATCATGTCCTATAGTAAGAGATCGACAGTATTAGTTCCCTCCCCCACCCCTCCCATCCCTCTTGTGCAAGCAGCATCGGAGATAATTGGCACATTCCTGAACTTGACAATTACCCTCGAAGTAACGCACATCTCCTCACCTGGGTATTCATGTTGTGCAGGCGCCCTCTTTGTCTGGCGCAGTGCTCGCAAAAAAGAAAAGAAAAAAGAAAAAGAAGTCACTCCTACTTTTGAAATACCAAGTATTCTCTGCCTTCAAAAGAGGGACATATTTTGATCTTTGTAAACAAGCCCAAATGAAGTCAGACAAAAAAAAAATACAACCTTGCAGAACAGTTATACCTCTGCCCATGGATATCATGCCCCTCGTGATATATTTGACACCTGCTATCTCGGCCTAGGTAGACACGTTATGAGAAATGACAATGATAGTCAGCAAAAGAAATGCCTTATAAATATAAAATGCAATGTTCCATTCTCTTCTCCAACCCCATTCCGCAGCCCCCTGCCCCTCCCCCCCCCCCCCCCCCCCCACCTCCTTCTCCCTTTCCACTCCTGCAGTGAATGGGATCCTGTGAGTACAAGCCTTAATGTCACCAATTTGACAAGATATGCTGACAAATGTCACAAATCTCTCCTCTAGCGGCCAACATTCACTGCAGTCGAGACTGGACTGACACCGCATCTCCGCACTTACATCCTAGGCAGAGACGCAAGACATGTCACCAAGCTATGGCTGTTGAGTTTGGATAAACAAGAGACCCGCGGGTCTAGCGCTCACCTGAGTATCGCAAGTTCACCTTTCACGCAGTCACTAATCTAAATTATTCACAGCTCTACCAAAATTTGACCAGGCATTCTCAAGTAGAAGATGAAAATGTACAATAAGGGCCCAATTTTTTTAAGATTCCTTAATTTGGGGGGATTGGGGGCCCCCTGGGGCCCTCTGGGTGGGGCATGGTGCCCATTTTGATAAATTGAGATCCTGACCCCCTAGGGATGCTACCTGCCAAGTTTGACAAAAATCCATCATGAGGTTTTCAGGAAGAAGATGAAAATGTACAATTCAGGCCCCCATTTGGACCCTTCCAACCACCACCCCCCCCCCCCCCCCTACCCAAGAGGGGCACCCCTGGATCTCCTATGAACAAACTTGAAACTACAGTCATTAATGTACTCACTCATAGTATTATCTCAGCTCTATATATAACTTCTGATTCTAGAGAAGATTTATAAAGATTCCTTCATTTGGGGGATTTGGGACCCCTGGGGGCCCCCTGGGTGGGGCATGGTGCCCATTTTAACAAATTGAGATCCTAACCCCCTAGGGATGCTACCTGCCAAGTTTGGTGAAAATAGGTCATGGGGTTCTCAAGAAGAAGATAAAAATGTACAATTTAGGCCCCATTAGGACCCCTCCTCACCCCCTCCCTCCCCTGGGTCCCAAGGGGGGCACCCCTGATTCTGCCATGAACAAACTTGAAACTACAGTCATCAATGTACTAACTCATAGTATTAACTTAGCTCTATCACTTCTGGTTCTAGAGAAGAAGATTTTTGCGGATATTCCTTAATTTTGGGGGGTTTGGGCCCCCTGGGGGCCCCCTGGGTGGGGCATGGTGCCCATTTTCACAAATTGATTTCCTAACCCCCTAGGGATGCTACCTGCCAAGTTTGGTGAAAATGGGTCATGGGGTTCTCAAGAAGACGATGAAAATGTACAATTTAGGCCCCATTAGAACCCTTCCCCACCCCCCTCCCCTGGGTCCCAAGGGGGGCACCCCTGATTCTGCCATGAACAAACTTGAAACTACAGTCATCAATGTACTAACTCATAGTATTAACTTAGCTCTATCACTTCTGGTTCTAGAGAAGAAGATTTTTACAGATTCCTTAATTTTGGGGGGTTTGGGCCCCCCTGGGGGCCCCCTGGGTGGGGCATGGTGCCCATTTTAACAAATTGAGTTCCTAACCCCCTAGGGATGCTACCTGCCAAGTTTGATGAAAATCGGTCTTGGGGTTTTCAAGAAGAAGATGAAAATGTAAAAAGTTTACGCACGACGCACGACGGACGACGGACGACGGACGACGGACGACGGACGACGGACGACGGACGACGGACGACGGACGACGGACGACGCACGACGCACGACGCACGACGCACGACGGACGCCGGACGAAGGGCGATCGCAATAGCTCACTTGAGCCTTTGGCTCAGGTGAGCTAAAAAGGTACAAACTCTTTTTAAAGGCACTCTATTTGCAGGGGAAAAAAAATCTGCAGAACAACAAGCAAGTCAACCTTGTCATAGTATTAAAAGTTTAATGTCAAGTTAACTGATTTGTCCTATAACCACATAAAATGTGTTGTTTTTGCACGAAACAGCCACAAAACATAGGCAAGATGATGTCATGATGCATTTCTTTTCAAAGTATTTTTGAAGCTTGTTTTTGTTGCTAATCAATTCTATTTCAAATGTGGTATGTCTTTAAGAATAGCATGAAATATCAACAAAGCTCTAATACACACAGGTAATGTTGATAATCTTTGTGCTTCAGCATATGTTTGAATTCCAGGTTGTGCTATGGATCAATATGCAAATTGCATTGTTTTCAAAGACAACTCTGGGTGACTGAAGAAAATGTCACATGAATAATGCAGCTGCAGCTTCTGTATTCTCAGTGGGAGGGGAAAAAAACCAAAGAACAGAATCTTTGCTGGCTGAATTATATGCAGTAAAGCTTGCAATGAAACTTTGCATTTTTCTGCTACCATTCATAACCTGATCTATGGACAAGAATAAAGAAACTATAAGGAGAATTCCACAAAATTTCATTTTTCATGAAAGGTAAACATCCGATCAACTTGTTACTGACAATGTTAAGGGTACTATTATTCACTGACTTTCTAAAAGAGGTAAAGTCAAGTGCTTTTCATTATGGTAGAAAAATGAATACATGTTGAATTTTCTTCATACTTTCTTTATATTATTGTCCATACATGACATCATGATCTGTAGTAGTGTTCTTATCCAGCGATGACTTACCGAAAATTTAAAAATTCATATAACTTTTGACGTGACTGTCAGATTTTCCTCACTTTTTGCTGATGTGTTCTAAAAATATTGCTGTTTTCACTCAATCCATACTTATTTGGGGGTTTTCGTTTCCTTCAATGCCCTTGCCCTCCTACTTTGGATTCATACTTTTCATATACTGCAATTATTATACTGTAGAATATGGGTCTCATGAACTTTTCGAGTTTACATAATCAAAACTTTAACAATACATATCTTTTGTATCGACTATCAGATTTTCCTCACATTTTGCTGATGTGTTCTACAAACATTGCTGTTTTCACTCGGAACTCCATCCATAATTATTTATGGATGGTTCCCTTCAATGCTCTTGCCCTCCTACTTTGGGTTCATAAACTTTTCATATACTGCAATCATTATGCTTGGAAGTCTGGGCCTGATGAAAGATTGCAATCAATCTATCAAACTGCCTCTGATATCTTGAGAAATATCAATTCTGAAGTCGTTTGCAGCAGATACACTTAAGAACACACTAGCAATATGAATTTCTACATTAGTCACTCAGCTCTTCACTGAGAACTGATGCACGTCTCCAGCATAATTCTCTCTGCTGTGAAAACTTTCATTGTATTCAAAAACAGAAGCCACTATGATTCATGTCTCGAAAGGGAGTACATAAACGTTGAATTAAATGAAACAAAAAACTGCAGAGATACATATCTAGAAGTTTAAATGTTAGGCTTACAGTTCAGGATTGAAAGACAACAGCATCAAGTGTTGAGGGGGAAGGGTAGGTTGGGGGGGGGGGGGAAGGGTAGGTGGGGAGGGAAGGGTAGGTGGGGAAGGGAAGGAGAGAGCAGACATCATAAAACGTCATCAAATTATCAGACTGCTGTGATAAAACTATTATATTCTGTTGCCCAACATCTGATGCATATCACCGCTTATGAAATGAAAAAAGAAAAGAAAAAAACATGTCGGGAGAGGGAGGAAGCACAAAGATTGGCAATAAAAGCCAAATATTCTTGGCCCAGCTGTAGACCAAACTGAGCCCGACATTGCCCTGTCACTCGCTGGCGAGGAACAAACCCCAATGCCCAGCACGCACAAGCCACAAACACACAGAAAACGCCACGAGCAAAAGTCAAGACGATTACCTCGAACAAGCAATTAACTTTTTACTTCCCCCTTTCTCTGTCTATTTCACCCCCCCCCCCTTCTTCCGACTACTCGTTTCAAACTCACTGTCCCCTTGCTCCAAGAGACAAGGTCACGAAAATATTGAAGGCGGATTCTTAATTGATTCTACGGTCCACATTCCCCATCACAAGATAATCCTCTCATCCTCAATAATAAGAAGATTGATGACCGGTTAATAACAGGATAAGCAAACTCAACGAGCAAAATCCACAAACATGGATACGAGATCCTTACTGCCATTTTTTTTCCCCCCTCCCCTCATTTTAATTTCAGCATCAAAAAACTAACTCTGAAGAGACAAGAAAGTATCACCACAGTACACCTCTGGGCAAAGTTCGTCCATGATTTTCATCTTTGAATAACTCCTTCATCTTTTCTCTATCCTCCTCTACCCCCCCCCCCCCCCAACTTTTTTTTTCTCCCTCTTCTCAGGACGTGGTCGCCAGGATGGGTTCCACCCGAGGATATACTTTGAAGTGCTGCGGCTCAATATGAGTGGTTGCCGTGGAGGACGAAAGGCAGGGGTTGAATGGGCCGACCATTCATCCGATCAATGATGGCAATTTGCAAACGCCATTACAAGTTATGTCTGCCCGCCTGTTCCCTCGCTTATTAGTCCCATATACTCTCCTCAGCTGACTTGGGGAGTGCGTGTAGGTCAGACACTAAAAATACGGGGAGAGAACCCTTAAAAAATCTGTCTAGAATCCAGTACATCTCCATCTTCACCTTGCTTGCTCCAATCTCCCCCTCTTTCTTTCTCGTCAAACCTTTCAACAGGTTGAAGTTACATGTGTATAATAGAACTTTTAAATGCTGCACTCTATACAGAGGGTCTATCAAAGGCCCATAGAAAAATATTTCTACCCACAATGCCCCTTCATCGGTCACTTTGATATCCATTGTTTGACCGACAAGGGGTGGACAAAGAGAATCCCCGTAATGAAGAGACCGATGCAGTGATAGGATCAAAGCGATCCTTCAAAAGCTAATTTCTTCTATGTACGAGTATGGTTCTGCTTCTGCTTTTGTCCCAAGGACTTTGGAAAAAGAATATCTTGTAGCCCCTGGAAAACAAGCATGCCACCATTAAAGGGGCATTAACCTCTCGGTTTGCCCTATATTCTGAATTTATTAGGGCATTTTAACACTTGATGCTTTCCAGGATGTTGCATAACGTGACAGTGGTTTTGACCTAGATGAGTTCTTGTCTGGTAAGAGATACCGTATCAAAGCATACGGGTAGGCTGTCCTAGAGTACAAGGAGTAGATACTGATGAAACATGTGGATGACAATCTACCATCTGAGTCAGTATAAAGTCAAGATGACAAGTCCGAATGTGACAATTAGACAGAGACAGAACAATAACTCCACCTTTCTGCCTATACACAGTCGAACTTACACAGCTACACAATGTACTTCAAACTTGTTTTTAGCATGGTTCAACAACAGAGACACACGGTCTGGCCTCTCTATTTGGAACCTCATTTCTGACATGCTTGGACTTAGTTCATGAAAAGGTCTTTGTCTCATACTTAAACATAATTCACTCTCCAAAGATGATTTCTAAAGCCTCCCAAGGGTAATATACAATTTCTTTAGCTGTTGTTCACTGACAATTTGACATTTGAAAATGCTGATATACTCTTGTCATGCACTAACACCAGTGGAAACGAGGCATGCCTGGCCAGTAAATGTCAGCAAATCCAATAATTACTTGCACTATGCTTTAGCAATATTTTATTATTACCATCCCAATAAGTCCCATGCCTGCTTAATTGTGTGTGGGCGGATGCAATTGCGAATCTTTTAATGACTGTGGTCAGGCTTTGGCCAATCTTCTTGCTTTTGCCTCTCCCCCCCCCCCCCCCCCCCCCACTTTTCTTTTCATACCCGGGTAAATGTCAGATGCTCACAGGCTTAAGTCCATGTGTATACTCTGTGTTTAAAGGACAATAACAGATAGTTGATGAGAGTTTCATTTCCACAAATACTGAAGCCTACTTTCAGATACTTTGTGTCTGCCCAGCAAGCAGCATCTCACAAATACTGTGGCAAGCCAACGACATTGTCAAGGTTGTGGCGGGAAAACTTCCCATCATTTCTGTGCATGCCTGGGGCAGCATTTCCCTCGTTTCTTTTATAATCCTGAAGCACAAAGAAATAGTTTGAGCAGTTTTCATCAAATACCCCACAATTGTCCTTTAATATCTCATTAGCATGCGGTACCAACCTCTACAAAAAAAGAAAGGAAAAAAAAAGAAGAAATTCTTCAAGCTCGTGCATGACAATAATTTCTCAGAATTTGCCCAAGCATCAAAGCTTGCATCAGTTTCGGAATGTGGTGTTATGCACTTTCCTTAGCAAGATGTTAAAGAAGAACTCCCATTAAACTCAGCAGTGGATGAAACATAAATGAGATTTCAAAAGAACAAACATGGGTTCATAATTAAAAGTATTAATGCTAATGAGACCACACCACATTCCAATCAATGTTTCAATCACTGTTCCAATGTTTGTGGGTTTGGGATTTTTTTTTTTTTTGCAAATGGACTCATCATATGCGTATAGCCAGATGCCTCCGAGTCCAGGTATGTAGCCAGGTGGATAACTGAAGAAGCCTTGGCCAAGACTAAAACTATTCTGGACAACGACTGGAGTAAAGGCTAAGCTTCAGGTCAAGATGTTGTAAAAATAAGATTCAAACATATTGACTGAAGATGCACATCAGAATGTATCAAGAAAAGAAAAATGTTCATGGTAGAACAAGAGGCGATTGGTGCAATCTTCATACTTGATCAAGTAACAAAGATGGACACACCTAGTGAAAGATGCGAGTACTGAGGTGAGTTTCAAAAAGTTTTGCCACTTTAGCCCATTGAGGACGGGCTGATTTGCTACAACATGCATTTCCCAAAGACACTTGCCCGAGTATACTCGGGACTTGTCCTCAACGTGTTAACAGCAGCAACTAACATTTCGGTAGCATTTGGTGGCAGGGACCGTATAGTGCAAGCGAACAATTTTGCATGGGAGAAATGGAAGTCAAGATGAGATAAAAACAAAGGATAAGAGATGAGGCATACCTTGGCGATATCCTGCTTGATTTCATCGATGCTTAATTGCTTCTTCTCCTTCGTCTTCCCACCTGACTTGGCCTCCTGTTAAAAAAAATGAAAAATATATAAAAACTATGGAATACATATTTGTGTTGGTCTGTCTGTCCCTGTTTCTCTCTCACTGTTTCTCCCTCTCTCTAAACAATTTTTATTTCATATTTTCAATCATTATTCATACAGGGAACCAGGGGAGCTGGGGGGGGGGGGCTGCCCCCTTTTTTTGGTCTTTTAAAAAGAATGAGGAAAAAATCTTAACACCCATATAAATGTAACGTGAAAGTACTTCAGTCACATACATGTATGTGATGGGGGCTGCAACAAATATTGAAATGGCGACAAAAGGAAGTGCTCAGTGGGACATTAACTTTGCTTTATATTTGCAAACAAGATTTCGACCTTTTTAAGGGTCTTCTTCAGGGCTTGAAATACAAAATAACAATGCATCATATGAATACATAGCAAACTGAAAGGGTAAATATCAACCCTTTGCTACATTCCCTCAAAATCAAGTGTGACCAGATAAAAGCTTGATGCACAGCGATTCATAGGACTGTGCATGGTCATACAATCCTCGATAAGGGGGTGCTGTGGTGGCTCTCTGTCTTTGCTTTCGTTTAATTTGATGCTTGTTTTCCACGAGGAACAACCACGACACTGATCATGTCAGAATGGCCGAATGTTGGCATTTTGCTCTTTCGTATCCGTCATGTGAGCAATTAAGTGTCAGTGTTCGGTGAACAAAGTATGGCTGTCAGACGTATTCACTGTGAACACTTTATCTCGTCCTGTTTGCATTTAGCATTAACAAAGAAACACACAAAAACAAGTAAAATACACCTCTGTCATCCTGAATAATGCAATTAACAAGAGCATTCAGTCAAACAGGCTTCACAATTGCTCAAAGGCACTGCAATGCATGAAGAAAAGGATACCACGAAACTCTGTTACAGGGGATGGGGGGGGGGGGGCAATGCAGCACTGTGGGGATACTGTTAAGTGGCTGCTTATGTGATGCTCCTGTTTGCTAGTCACTGTAATGTGAGGGAACCACGCAGCACCCTATTGGCTGTCCAACCTGTCAGTTAAGCAGTCAATCATGCCTCATGCATATTCATGGGCTTCTTAGGCCACACCCTTGAAACCACTTTGCAGCAGACTCAAATTGAGTGGAAAGAGAACAAGAAAAAAAAAACAACAACAGTGAGACCTGGTTTATTGAACTATATCAAAGATATGTGATTAAAAGAGCTCACAGGCAAATTTATATGTACAATATATCTCTCTCCCTCTCTCTCTCTCTCTCTCCTTTCTGAAATTCTGTCCTCTGGAAGAAAGAAAAGGTGACTGTTGCAGGTGAAAAAGTTGTAACCCACACAAGAACGGCCAGAAAGGAAGGAAAGTATGCATTTCAAACATTCCTGGCCTCTTTTTGAACCAATTATTGACATTACTTGACTCATCCTATGCCGGCGACATAATGAAAGAACGAAAGAAAGAAAAAGGAGGGGAAAACACAAACACACACACATAAAAAGAAGCAGGTGTTTTATAGTCTTAGACACTCTTGATAAATAGGCTCATATCAGTCAATTTTGGCATGTTAGTGGGGCAAATGTGACACATATACGATGGAATTTCTGACTGCAAAGACAGGAATATGAAGTCAAACAAATCAACGGCGATGAGTAATAGTATTACTCACCATCCATACAATGAGTCTAGCTCAATATTTCCATTTCATAAAAGAAGGTGATTACCAATGCAAACAACTTAGGGTCAACTGACTCCAAATTGGGAATCCCTCAAAAGAAATTTGTGGTAGACACTTCAAAGTATAAGCACACAAAAAATATATAAGACTTGAGTCAGAGGAATAAGGAATTAATAAAAACAAAATGAATAGATTTTTTTTTCATCAACTAGAGTAATGGAACAAGAAAAGTTTGAATTAGATTCAAAATTTGCTTTTCGGTTGTTGTTTTTTTTTTCCCAGGTAGGGGGATAACTCAGCCATTAAGCATGCCATTTGGCAAAATCTAACAAATATGTACAAAACATACATCAACTTGCAAAAAATACTTGTACAAGGACATGTATCAAGAAGTACCATTCATCATATGGTGATGCATCAACGAATATTTTACAGATGAGGTCATAAATATCTTGATTGGCTAACTGATACCTCGATGACCTTTAATCAATTTCTTTATATCATCCTATATGCATTGAAAAGTTTCTTTCCTATGCAAATCACAGAAAAACAGCCTTAGCAAACATACCACTTCCTGACTGATTCCCTTCCCCCTTCGAAAGATAATACCCCCAAAACAGAGGAGCAATACCAACTCACATCTATACTAGACATCCAGCTGATATGGCCATCAACATCGTATGGACAAGTTTAGTCAATTCAAATCATCCCTACATGTAACTGCAATGAATGGTAAAGATTTTTATGTTAAGATAGTCGGACTGGCTTCAGTTTTCAAACATGAGAAAGGGCAACTTGTGTGACTACGTAACAAAGTCTGCAAGGAACACTAGCTAGACTGATGTACACAACTGTGAAGACTGATGGAATATAATGAACTCATCCAGCAATTTAAAAAAGAATATAAAGTTACTTCAATCTGACGAACTACAGTAAAGTTTCAAGCATACGCAAAGTTCCGAATACATAAAATCTTCTCAAGAAGATATTCTGCACTCCCCCCCCCCCCCACAAAAAAAAAAAGAAGAGAGAAAAGATTCACTTTTATTCCACTCATTGGTGCATTGTTTTCTTTCTCTTGGCATTTTAATGACTACTTTCTACCAAGATGTTGTTGGTTTGGAGTCAACATACCATTAACCTATTAAGCTTATCTCTCTCTCTCTCTACTTAAAACACATCTACGCCGTACCTCACTTACACTCAAGCGCATAAGCGCATAACCATTTGCACCAACTCACTCTCATTTTCACTGAAAATGACCACCAGCTATTGTGTCTTAAACAGCTTGTCTCAATGGGGCTCAAATCACGGAACCACTTTGCAGAAATATCACCTGGGCCGCGCTTGTAAAAAAAAGAGCACCGCTATCTCCGCCTGTTGTTGCACTCTGAACGGGCCGCGACAAAGAGGATTGCGCCGGAATATCAACAAGCAGGGCGGCTTCCCATTCTCCGCCATTTCCAAGCAAGGTCACTACAGTTTGTCTACATCTATTTATTGCTTACTTCTATTTCCCCCTCCTCCTTTTCATCGGCAAAGCCACACACAGACAGAAATTTCCAAGAGCATTGATTGTGCTCTACATGATTCAACTATTTCTCCATCTTCAAGGGGGGAACATTTATTTTTTATTTTTCCCCCTTCTCTCTTTTCCTCGCAGAGACTCCGTAAGGGCACTTCTTTTCTTTCCCCCATTTTTTTCCAGGTCAAACCAAGGCTGGTTGGAACAAACAGTCCACCCTCCTCCGTCCCATCAGCTGGGAGAGGAAAATATCACATGTAAGCAGCATTCTCTTCTTCCACGGCCACGAGAAAGTAAAAGAGAGCTACAGAAGCGACAGGGGGCTCATTAAAACCCTACTTCCGAGGAACACAAATGCTTTTTAAAGATGCTTTTTAAAGTTTGTACGGATGTTATTAACTTCTCTCAAATTGCTATTTTTTATTCACTCATTTTTATACCTGCATTTATACACAGATGCAAACTGTATTTCTGGCAGCAACCACAGAATACCTCAACAATTTAATGACAAAAAGGAACAATTTAACTAAAACATCAGACATACAGTTCTGTAATTCAATATAATAATCAAAACAGAAAAAAAAATCACCAGAGGGAATATTGAAAATATTAAAAATGTATATAAAAGTTTAAAGCAAATATTGAAAATTTCAACTTCACCTCTGGATCCACAGCAGAGGAATAAAGCCCTTCTTAAAATTTCTGTTGAATTTTTTATTTTGTTTATTTTCCAGCATTTGAAAAAGGGATGAGCACTTGATTGGAGAGACATGTGATACGATGAGAATAAATTGTGTTAATGGAAGCAATTAGTTCCAGCTAAAGGTGAAGGGGTCGTGTTAAAACTTCCACTCATCACAAAACTGTCTCGGAAGCCATCATCCGAATCGGGCATGCAAATGCAGCATACCATTATGTTTCAAAAAAAAATTACAACGGAAGCCTCCACAATGATAACTTTAAAAATAGTGAATCAATCCAAATACAATTTCAGGGAATGAAACTATAACTTATTACCTGCGTCTTGCAGAAAATCCCATCTGATTTGCTTCAGTGGTCAAAGAGAAATGAGGATTTTTGTAGAGCATGTCAGGAATCCCTTTCCTCCAAGTTCTGCCCATTGTGTTCACACATTAATATGCAGTTCCAAGAGCATCCAAGTGCTAAACTTGGAAAAATCACATCCATAACATGCTTCACAATGATTCACATTTCTCTGTGACCACTTAACCATATTGAATGGGGTTTTCTGCAAAATATAAGATGTTATATTTTCAGACTCTGAAATAGCATTCAGACAGTAATCATATTGGAAGTTATCAATGCAAAAATCCAATTGTAATTTTTGTTGGGACATACTGTACAAAGAGTTAATAGAACACTCAGCATTAGTCATTGCCAAGCTTTTCCATAGTTTGTGCTAAAATTTCAGACCTGCTACAAAGAACTGTGCCAATGAATCACTAAAGATCTTCTTCAAAACAAATCTTGAGGGAAAATTTGGGAAAAATTTGGAAGAGCTCACATGAGAAGAAAAAAGAAACATTTTCAGAGTGAGTCCACACATCGTATCTTGTGGTATGCCCCCTACGGTGTTGCCCAAACAAGGCTTACTGTTATGGATTCATTCATCAAAGCCACATACAGTACACTGGAGGAAGAATGTAAGAGGAAATGATTTAGACATTGTACCCTGGGTTGATTTTTTTTTTGACAGTGAATCACACTAGATTATATAAATTCTAAATGAATAGTTTGTAAAAAAAATGGAAATATTGCCTTATCCCGAACAGTTATAGACATTAAAAAAAAAACTAAATTAAAGTGGAAAATGCTGCTTTCAGACAAAACTCAGTTAAGGCTAGTTTATTCTCAAATGTACTTTGTAAAGCAGCAAAATTTATACCTACACATAATTCTGGAGGCATAGAATTATCAATAATATCATAAATGATAAGTCTGCAATCACTGAAAATGTTCTGATTACTGCCTACATCTCTCATCTGACACTTCTCTGTATCATATGCGTTCAGAATTGTTAAGAAATGGGGTAATGATTGTCAAGATTTTACTGTACCCAGATACATATTTAGGTTTTTATGCTTACATGTAAACTATTCTGCTAATGAGATGTTATCCGAAGAAAGAAAATCAACTTTTGCTGATTCCAATAAAAGAAAATAAATAGATAGATAAATAAACAAATAAATGAATCACAACTTCAAAAATTCATTCCTTATTTCTGTCCTGTAAATGCCATTCACTGGGAGTATTCCATGTGATAAACAACTAAAATGCATGAATCTACCTACAACGAGGCATGGATAATATCAGAATACCAGTATTATTTTGCATCATGTTTACCCTAAATATCCCAAATGTTAAAGTGCGTATGTTGGGGACCAATACTAGCACACCTGGCATTACGGGGAAATGTCTAAAGGCCACATTACCTTCTATCAGAAGAATAAAATCTCAAAACAGTTTTGCCATACATCACTCATTATGTACAAAGATTACTGAATCTTTGTACCTTCCATTGGTGTTATACAATAAGATGCCCATCTACATCCAGTTCATGATACCAGTATGTAATTTTTCTTTCTTTTTATTTTCTGGCTAGGGGTACACAATCTACTTTATAACTGCTACCACAGAAGGTTTTTTTTCACAATTCCTATTTAAACAAAATATTTGCAAAAGAAACAGAGACTTGTATTTACAAATAGTATTTGACAACAATAACAACAAAAATCCACTTTTACCCAATCTACATGGTCAGCACAACTTGTGTACTATCATAATGATTGTACAAGACAGATGAGCACACACTGTATTGAACAAAATGAAAACTGAGTGATCTGGATATACTTTCTTTCTTTTTTACAAGACCTCAAGGTTTGCTTGTCAACGTTTGGACAATTTTATCCCATTTAGTTAGGACATTATGTTATCATGTTTTTCTACACTGTCAAGTAAAATATTTATTTTTTTTTCAACAATTTAAGCAAAGTACTGCAATTGAAATTGATACTTTTCTGAAGTCTCAATGGAAATTTTAATCAGCAAAATTGCTGAATATGGTATCGTAATGCAAGGGAGTGGTATCGGCCTTTCACCATCCTTTGGGGATAATTAGTATCAATCATACAGTGAACAACGCCACACTAGTACAGGCAGCCAGGTTTGGGAGAGATTTTCTGAAAATGTCTGCGACCTCCCTGGACTTCACAAGAAATGTGATCCCCCTTCACAATCATCTAATTCACACAGCTTGCACTCGTGGACTGTCATGCGGGAGCTAAATCTCTCCCAGAGACAGGGGTGTCAATTAACGGATTACACCAATTTGTGACCTGCAAAGTACTGTCTTGGGAAAATTGAGAGTCCTTTACTTGGTTACTTTTGATTGCTGTTCATCTCGAGTGTTGTCATCTTGCCGTGTTTACTGCTCGCTAGCAGAGAAAGATTAGCGGTTACTGCAGCATTCTCATTTCCGGATTATCATTTTACGAGCCCCCTTATGGGATCAATCATTTGGAGGATTTGGCGAAGAAGTGACATGATCGACTGGTCATTACCTAAAGCATTTGACCATTTGACAGATATAAATAACTCAGACATAATTCGAATAAATGCTATTGAAGGAGTGAGGGACATTTAGCCATGATGTAAAATTGGCCACACTGAATTAGTTGCTGACTAGATATTTTTTCTGATCATTTTCATGGCACAGTGTAAAATTGACCACTCTTTTTGAAAAACAACAAACCCATAACCATTTGGTCGCTAGATATGGTCATTTTCAACAATCTTCACAAAGAAAATTCATTTTATGTTCAATTACTTAGTAAAAAGACATCATCACTACCTTCCACGTCCTGTCTTTAGTAAATCTTTCTTTTGGGATATGAGTGTAATTTTCATACTGAGTGTCAAAAGAATAAAACTAAAAATGAAGTTTTCATTTCTCCACTAAATGTGCTAATATCACTTATCATTTTCTTTTTACAGGAAGTAAACAGAGTACAGTTATTTGCTCAATGGATATGAAGTTTATGGGACTTGCATTACCAGCTGTTTTATAAAGTTTTACTAGAACTCAAGCTTTGACATCTCACATGAGACAAGATATCATTCTTTGATTCTGATTAGAAAAAAGTTTCCGTTTTTAAAAATATGGGGGAAGTTTCTCATTAAAACATTTAATTTGCTCTTTTGAATTGAAAGGCACACTTAGAACAGAGAAGTTTGTGAGAAGAGCAAAGAAAAACACGTACCGCTACTACAAAATTAACCCCACATACATATAATCATAAATTGGTACTTCAAGGTCATGGACCCAGTGTAATTGATGCACATATACTTGTGTATACTGCCCTCAAGTGTCGGGCACACATCTCGCCTCCCCGAGGGGGACTGCTAGTTGACATCGACACTGGAGTAGTCACTTGAAGAGAGGGGAGGAGGATGTGGGAGACAAGACAGAGAAAGGCTTAGCGACGATGTAGCGGCATCGCCGAGGAGCTCTAGAGGTGGATGGCGGCTCTCGGGGCAACCCTTCACGGACAGCGACGTCATCAAGTCGATTTCCTTGACGACAGAGCCGAGTGCAGGCGAGACCGCGTGATGTCATTCACGTCGCACACTTTGCCGCCGAGGTTCACGCTGAAAGACGGCCAAGACATTTCTTCCTCTCTCTGCCCCCCGCGCCCAGAGTCACTCCCACTCGCATCTCGAGCGCCGAGAATTGGCTCTTGAGAGCTGGCCGGGAGTACACAAACAAGACACTCCACGTGCTGTCTCCCGTAGCTATTTATGCCAAGATCGGCGGCGAGACGCGAGAGTAATAGACCTGAAGGACGTCTTGTCACTGAAAGGTCGGCGACTCTACTACGTCTGTCAGCCCAACTTTCACAATGGAAGCGAAGTTGGGATGCATACTGTAAGACTTGCAAGTGACTGATTAATGCTAAGGGTTGTACAGCACCATGACCCACTTTTAGTATGGAACACTGGAGACATGTACATGTACCTGTAGAAGGTTAGGGGGGTCATGTTTTTAAACCCTTGCCTGACACAAACTGCAATGAATACTTCAGGTGTTAAGTTAACAAAATATGTGACCCAAGTAAAATATGACATGCTTTCACAAACAAGATGCCACTTGCCATGGTTTACTTGTCCTTATTTTTTTTAAAATGGATATGGTAGATGCCAAATATTTTGCAAGCATAATATTTTGTGAACCGGGACTTGTGTGACAATTCTATGGGTGATTGATGAATTCAAAATTGCGAACATGAATATCATACTGCTTGTGCATGGGGTAAGGCTCCCAATTTTAGTCCCAGCCCCTATGTGGCTACCCCTGGATCTGCTGTACACAAACTTGAAAGTATACTCACTATTCTTTTACTCAAGAGTATCTCTGGTTTCTAGATTCTCTAATTTGGGGGTTCTGGGATCCCCTGGGGGCCCCCCAGGGGATGGAGGCATAGTGCCCATTGGTACAAATATACATATTCATCACCCTAGCATTAATGTCCACCATGTTTGTGAACATATTGACCTTATGTTTTTAAGTAGATGAAACTGTGAAAATAGAGCCCAATTTAGCCTCCAATCCCCATCGAGCATGCCCCTCCCCCTCTCCCCCCCCCCCCCCCCGAATATGCCATGAATAAACTTAAAATCACAGTCGCCAATCTGCTTACTCATAGCAATATCACTTCTAGTTCTAGAGAAGATTTGTAAAGATTCCTTTGTTTGTTTGTTTATTGTTGTTGTTGTTGTTGTTGTTTTTCGGGGGGGGGGGGGGGGGCTTTGTCCCTCCCCATCCCATCCCCAGGGGAAGGGCATTGTGCCCCAGTGAGCCCCCACGATGTAATGGTGCCCATTTGCACAGATATGTACTCTATCACCCTCAAAGCATTAATACATGTACCTGCTATTAAAAGTCTGATGAAAATCTGACCATGCATCTTCAAGAAGATGACAATGGAAAAATTTGGGCCCCAATTTGTCCCCCGGGGTCCCCAAGGGGCCCCCACCAGGTAGTCTGCCATGAACAAACTTGAATCTACATTCACCAATGTACGTACCATGCATAACTGACGACGGATGACACGGACCGGATGCCAGACACCAGACAATGAATAATCGCAATAGCTCGCTTGAGCCCAGAGGCTCTGGTGCGCTAAAAATTCTCTGACCATTACGTCAGTCATACCATCTTATTCAGATGAGGATTTCACCTCTCCTGGCCTAGTATGAGCAGCACACCAAACAGTGACCTCGTATAACTTGACAAGCTTATGGCTTAATATATTCAGGACGGCGCTACCATTGACATCTCATGCGATTTGATGCACCAGCCGGTACCCCAGGGTACCGCATGGTATGGCGCCATCTCATGTTCCGAAGATTTGTATTTACACATTGCGATCATGGTGGCCAAAATGTAGCACTCAGTGATGATGATCCCAATACCAATTCTGCCCTATTATGGAGCCTTCATCATAGTCACAATAATAATAATTATGCTAATTATGATAATACCTCTCATGTTTTCAAAAATGTTATTACTATTTTAAAACAGTAATTCAGAAGGAGATCATTTTAAAATCCACAAAGCAGTCATTATATGATAACTTATTTTACATCTTCTGTGGCTTGGTATCAAATGCAGTGAGGTGCAGCTGTCTGTGTGTGATGCTGAGATCACTAGTGATGTGCACTGATGTGGTTTTCGTCCATAAAGCACTAAAAATTACTTTCACTCACCACACTTTTGGTAACTCAAGGGTATTGTGCTAAAAATAAATAAATAAATTGGTATGCCAGGGTGTCAAAAACATCATCATATAGCTGCCAGTAAGCACAAACACAGTTAAAGAGATTGTGCTTCACAGCATACACGTAGCTCTAGCACAGACCTCACTTTACACAAAATAATCTGGGTACAGTACACTCCAGTTATAACAATCACAGTTATAACAAAATTCCAGTTACGACGAGTGAAAATTCAGACCGCAACATTATCAACTCTGTTTTTTATTGTTAATTTGTTCAGTTGAAATGAAATTTCAATATAACGAAAGAAAACTGCTGGTCCCGAGGACTTCGTTAGAACAGGTGTCCACTGTAATGACTATGCAAACAACAAATTATATTTTTTGAATTCTTTACTTACTCATAATTTTATATTTTCTGAGGATATTCATCCCATTATCACTCCAACAATTTCTGAAGGCAATTCTATAATTCATCACTGTGTACTGGCATAAGATGACTAATAACATGATATGATCCGAGTGGAATATATTTGTTTATATAACAAAGTATGTCAAGATTCCGTTCCTCCCTTTTCAGTATTATTTTCTTTCAAGGGAGAAGGGAAGGGGGAGTGGGCAGGGCAATTACATATCATATTTTTAAATGCAGATAGTAATTTAGAATATGTCAAAGGAAAGCATATCATGTTATCAAAGAATAACAGTAGCCACCGAGTCACTTGACCTTTGACCTCACATATCCTCTTTCCTCCTCCTTCCCCGCGGTGCATGGTAGGACAAGTCACAAGTCAAGCATGCATCTCAAGCCACCGCCAAAAAGATCACCTTTAACTGTGAATGAAATGCAAATACATGCTACGACGCACTGCGTAATAGGCCATTGTGCTTCTTACTACTCTTGTGGGAATTTTCTCTTCTTTTTTTTTTCTCGGGGCACAAAGGCAGCCCCAAAATATCATTTCATGTTATACACACACAAAAACACACAAACACACACACTCACACAAAAGGGGGAGAGAAAGAAAAAAAAATATGTTTGATTTTTTTTTTCATTTAAAGTCATAACTTCCCACAGTGATACAACAGGCGGGATGGGAGAGGATGTACAGCGGAGGCCTCATCTCATTAAAAAGCTCAGCCCGCGATGCTTTCACGATCAAAAGTGGCTCTAAACAGAGCAATCAAACTCCGGGATTAGAAAAGGGCCAGCCCCTTTGTGCGGCGGACTTCAAGCCATCAGAAATGATATATGGGCTAGATTATGCCTCTTCCTCTCCCCCTATTGTGCGCCACTGTCCCAATACCAATCACCGATATCTCGCAAACAAATCTTTGTACAAAGAAAGTACATATCGACAAGTCAAGAGGAGAGGTCCGTCTGCGAAATCTTTTATCCTAACCACCCCCGTATCCATCAAAATGCGCGCAGGGGCAAGGAGGGAAAAAAGTCTTGATTGCACTTGTAAATTTATTGATATGATTACTCCACACGGTTTTTATTGCTAATTTCCCTTCCTCCCCTTGCTGGTGAATTGTCAGACCTTTTCAGGACAAGATTCAATTTGCACACAGTCCATGGACGTTATTACCTTTTGCCATCCAGGCAGATACCATCAATAGTATTCTCTTCCCCACACCAGAATATGAACTCTATAAAAATAGCCTTCATATCACAAGAAACAAGGAAAAGTAGAAATTACGCGGTGCGTAACATATGTCCCCGCCGGAAGTAGCATTTTGTAACAAAATGTGCAATATAGGTAAAAAATCAAGGTCAAAGGTCAAAGAAGTCAAAGGTCAAAATTCTGTGTAGAAGTTTTGAAGCCCTCACCTAGTGCCATCACATAAAGCAAATGGAATCGAAATTGGGTTAGAAATGGCGAAGGAGTAGCATTTTGTAGCCAATGTACAATATAGGTCAAAAATCAAGGTCAAAGGTCAAAGAAGACAAAGGTCAAAATTCTGTGTAGAAGTTTTGAAGCCCTCACCTAGTGCTATCACATAAAGCAAACGGAATCGAAATCGGGTTAGAAATGGCGAAGGAGTAGCATTCTGTAGCAAAATGCACAATATAGGTCAAAAATCAAGGTCAAAGGTCAAAGAAGTCAAAGGTCAAAATTCTGTGTAGAAGTTTTGAAGCCCTCAACTAGTGCCATCATATAAAGCAAACGGAATCGAAATCGGGTTAAAAATGGCGAAGGAGTAGCATTTCGTAGCAAAATGTACAATATAGGTCAAAAATCAAGGTCAAAGGTCAAAGAAGTCAAAGGTCAAAATTCTGTGTAGAAGTTTTGAAGCCCTCACCTAGTGCCATCACATAAAGCAAACGGAATCGAAATCGGGTTAGAAATGGCGAAGGAGTAGCATTTTGTAGCAAAATGTACAATATAGGTCAAAAAATCAAGGTCAAAGGTCAAAGAAGTCAAAGGTCAAAATTCTGTGTAGAAGTTTTGAAGCCCTCACCTAGTGCCATCACATAAAGCAAACGGAATCGAAATCGGGTTAGAAATGGCGAAGGAGTAGCATTTTGTAGCAAAATGTACAATATAGGTCAAAGGTCAAGGTCAAAGGTCACGACTGAAATTCTGTGTAGAAGTTTCAAAGCTCCCATGTAGTGCTATCATATAAAGCAAACAGAATCAAAATTGGCTCATAAATGACAGAGAAGTAGCAAATTGAAGATTTTGATCACACACGGACGCACACACGGACACACGGACACACGGACGGACAGACGGACGGACGGACACACGGACACACACACGTACGGAGCCCGTTTCATAGTCCCCTGCTCGAACTCGTTCGGCGGGGACAATAAGGCGGATATTGCATTTTCCTGTTCCCCTTTTTTGTTCTGATTCTACATCTTGTCTGTTTATCATTGTAACTTCTATTTTTTTTTAATCATTTGGGGTCTCATCACACTTCAAAGACACAAACAGGAATGTGAGATGTTTGGAAAAATGCAGAACAAATTTGAAAGGCTTTCTGTGTGCATACACAGCACCGACACTTCTTTCATAAATATAGCTAGGAGATGGCAAAAGTTAAAGAGCTCAATCTGCAAGCATTGCAATGAGCACATTTGCATTGTCTCATGACACTGCGTCTTTGACACTGCTGTACCACAGAGAGAAACAACCTTACCCAAATCTTCATGTAGACATTGTGTGCCGTAAAACCAGAAATATCTGCAGATGTAAAATTTTCGTAAATTGAAGCCGACGGCCTTTTTTGCAGCGTGAAATTTTCGCGTCTTGCCACTAGCATCCAATGTCTATATTGTAGACAAGAACTCTCACGTTCATTTTAATTTCATGAATCTTGGCTCCTCGTGAAATTTCTTGCATGCAGAGATTTCTGGTCTTACAGTATACAAATGATGCACAGGATAAAGTGCGTTTTCACCGAGTGCATGTTTCACAATTGTAAATACCCGAGAGTGCGCTACATCTCCACTAACGCCACGAAATAATCCTATGCATCATTTGTTTTATAAAATGGGTCAAAACTAACAGCATTTTTCATGTACTTGTGTGGGTCAAGATGTCCGAAGATGTTCGTCCCAAACATTTTCGCACCTCGCACTCGGTCATCCCGCACATATCAGTACTGTACAAATGTACGTACAAGAGTACTAGTATACGTACGCCACATGTTATGCACAAGAAAGGCCGGCCGGCAGCCCGAACTAGAAGTTGTTTACAGGATTTACAGCGCGTAGAGTAGCGCGTGACGCACTTGTAACAACTGATTGAGTGCGCACTGCTAGTGTAAACATTGTGACGTCAGGCCGTGCATGTGTTAGTGAGAAATTAATGTACGCACACGTGACTCATTTCAGCGCTTCCAATTGGCTACATTCTTGAACCCATTTCATAATATTTGCTATACAGCATCGGCACTAACTAAAGAAAAAAAATATCCTACATACTGTAAACTGGAAATGTACATCTGTTTATTGAAGCACAGATTTGGTGAATAAATGTCACAACACCCTTTGATTCTGCAGTCATGTTTAAGGAATCTATGTCTGTTTCCATGACAGAACAGTGTTTTGGCTCCAAGTGTAGGAACCATTTCAGTTTTCTTTTTTTCAATTTTAGAGGCCCTTTTAATGGAGAGCTTTGTGCACATCAGTCACTGCAAGAAAGCTATAGTGAATGCAAACAGTTGAGCAGACCCACAGATCAGAGAGAATTTGGGCAAATTTGGCAAAAACTGAGAAAGCTGTGAAAAAAAAATTGCCTTCCCCTCATTTTTTTTTGGATACAACATCCTTCTGCTATCTAGAGATAAAATATGACAGCATCTAATTTCTCGGACATATATGCAGCATGAGGAAGAGTTGAAAACAAAGATGCACATCACCAAGACTATGCCCACTTTACAGCTGCAGGGAACCTTGGTTCAGGACTTTGAAGCTGATCTTCGAAAGAGACAAGTGGCAAACAAGAGAAGAGCTGGACGTGTCACATGACCTGGAGTTGCCAATCATGTGACCATCCCACATAGCGACAAGAGCAGCAAACTATCAAAACTCACCTGTGTCTTGGGGGTTTCAGCTTTCTTGCCTGCTGTCCCATTCACTTTCCCCTGTAGGTGCATATAAAGAAAAGAAAAAGTGATTTTAATGTAATTATTGTTTCATGATGAAGCAAAGACATTTATGACATTAGACCATTCATTCTCCTGTGTATGTGTATGTAAATAGAAAAGAACCAAAAGAAGAATGGGGATATAAGTGTACTAACTTATTGTATGCAAATGAGGTATAGACATATGACAATAGGCTATTAAACCATAATTCTACAATTGTTGTTGTTGATGTTATTTTCTGATGAGACAATAATAAATTATGGGGCATTTTAGGTCAAAAGACACAAAATATGCCCAACTGCTCACTGGACTTCAGCACAATGAGGGTTTATCTTCTAAGGGTATTCCAGAATCATTCTCATGTCCATCTTCCTGGGGGTTATTCATGCTACATTAAAGTCACACCAGGTTTGGGGAGCTCAGTTGTGCAACTAGTCAACCTTCCCTCAGTGACTCAGTGGCCCAGGGCCACTAAAAATTGATGTCAGGCCACCAAATTTTCAAACTGTCCTTTGGTGGCTTGATAGGACAGCTAAAATTCAAAATGACTTTTTATATTTCCTGTTATTTTAGAAAGTTACTGTAAAACTAGGAACCTTCGTGTGCATTTTAATTTCACGAATTTTGTGAGAGGCAAGATTCGCGAGAGCCATGCCATCATCGTGAAAGTAAAGTGTATGTGAAAGTTCTTGTCTATATAATACACCATATACACTGAATGCCAGTGACAATTCATGAAAATTGAACGCAACAAAAAAGGTTGTTGATTCCAATTCGCGAAAATTTTATGCCGCAATAAATGTTGCTGTAC
This sequence comes from Diadema antillarum, assembly GCF_040938485.1. Lineage (NCBI taxonomy): Eukaryota > Metazoa > Echinodermata > Echinoidea > Diadematoida > Diadematidae > Diadema > Diadema antillarum. The sequence continues at coordinate 1,043,743 of NW_027271698.1, forward strand.
AGTTGTGTTGAACCCCTTAGTTGACCCTTTAGAAGTCTCTAGTGCAGGAAGTTCCTATTTTTTGCTCTTCCACTGTTAAGATACTATATGTTGCGTATATTTCAGAATACTCTCCTGGTCAAACTCGCTCTGACTTACAAGACATTGATCACAATACGCTTTACTCAAGTAGCATATAAAAGCAGACTTGTGAAGTACAATGATACACAAAGTACATTTGTATCATGTATACATGTGGAACCAAAAACAAAGCCAAGCCCAAAACAGTCTGCAAGATGTTAAAGAATGACTCCTTTGGACATTAATATAAATGTTCAAGTATAATAGTCAAGGAATCATGCCTGGTTATACGTTTGCCTACTATTCCAGCATTCGGTATATTTCCTAAACTCGGAGGATTTGTTTTTTCTGCTGAGGGGGAAGCAAACTTGAACCTACCACTCCCCCCCCCCCCCACCCCGAAAGTCTGATTATAAGGTCATTGACTCCAGCTCCCCAGAATTGTTACAGCTATCGCTAACCTTTCCAAACAATGGCGTGAATTGGTCCCTATAAATCCCCCATACCAGCGCAAAACCCCAGAACGCAGCCCAGCACGCGCCTTGCTCTCTGACTGAACTCACCATGGGGACAGGGCAGGGCAAGGGCATGTTGCTGACTGCAAAGTCGCTTTCTGCTTTTAAACCTGCTCTCATTGTAGAAAATGCCTCTGAATGTGCCACTCTTTCAAAATTATTACTCTTATCATTCCTTACATTTTGTGCTGAATTCCCAAGAATAGTGTTGGGGACTGATACACTCAGTGATGTAACTCTTGCCATGGAAAACGCAGGTCCAATGCAAATTGAAATTATGTTAAAATCCATGCAGTAAGTTTACAGATAACCATGTAGCTTTCCATACATCTGTACAAAGAAATAGTGCAATCCCATGGTCTATGGTAAACTCGAATTTCTTCACTCCAGTCGGATGCCTTTAATGATTTAACCACAGACCCTACACAACTGATGCCTATGATGCCATTGCCACACAGGTACATGCAGTTTAGCAGACAAATAATATATAACACCAAGAAATTACAACAAATGCTTCATCTACTCCATGCCACACATTCACTCAAGTTCTGATTTGCTAATTGCACGAAAGCAGTCAGAAGGAAGTGATCAGCACACTTCAAACTTAGAAACTGCCTCTAACTTTTACAATATGTTTGCAACAAGTTTTGTTCCATCACTTTCTGCCCAAACTTCTCATTCTATCTGGTGCTCATGTATTTTCTCCGATTCATTTCACAACTGCAATTTTCTTTTCTTTTTTAAATCATTCACATTGCATAATTCCCCTTCTTTATTTCTAGGGTGTTATATGTAGTCCCTTATTTATGCCATCAGTGAAAAATACATCTTTTGAGATGGATATTTTTTCAAAGTTGTAACACACTATTGAATATTATGATTATCTACACATAGTCTACATAGGTTGCACTTTCAGCATGCACTACATACAAACACAGCCTGTACGTACATTGTACTTCTATGCCACCACATATCAGTTCATCATGAAATTGCTGCTCACTCCCCCCCCCCCCCCCCCCCCCCCAAGCAATCCCCCTATGAACACCTTTTCCATGGCCACCCATGATTTCCAATGTTCGACTGGCCTCGAAAAGAGGTTTGCTCAACGGGCCGGAAGCCTTGCAAAGACACCACGAGACATTAGGATCGAACCTGCTCTGCTCGAGGCATTATGTGTATTCCTGCTTACTTACCCCGGTCCCCTCACACCTAAAACACAATGTCAGCACAATAACCGCAGTAGATATTCCTTAACCCTACATCCCAGGGACAAAAAGAAAAAAATCAAAACCTTAACCCTCCAAGCGCAACTCTGAAATACTATCGATAGCTCGAGCAGTTCGGTTGCCAGTGGCAAGGACAAATTTCAACATGGTAGACTTGTGGTGATACTGGAAACTTCATGATGGCATATCTCCTCATCATTATCTTGATGAATAGACCTGTTTGGTTTGACCAATATTTTTTATACCAATGTCTATTTCAGCCATAACTGGGGGGCTTCATTGTACCAAACAATAACTGATTTATTCACAGACATGGCAATGCACCTGACTCATTCTCATTGCCTAATCCATTAAAATCATCTTTTCTTCTTATTTCCAAAGCCCCCTACCCCCAGATATGGCTCGCATAACTTATAGTGATTCTAAAACTAAATCTCAGGTCTAATATGCAAGGGTCGAGAAATGGAAGAAGATGGTGAAATCTAAAGTCTCCTCTTGTGGGGATTTCATATGAGTCACAGATGAATACTGTGATACATTAATAAAAAAGTGATATTGCTTCACCATAAGACTCTTCAATGATTTTTCACGTTACATCATCACACGAATCAATGTTCATTAGGATTAATCATATGCAAAGCATAACAATACTGTCAATGATGACAGGTCAAAAATTGACCCTTGGATTTTGGAAATCTTGCAAGCCACACACAAATTCTTTTAGACTTTGAATCATATGAAATTGGGACAGGAACGCTTTAACAGCTAAAGAAAACATGATAATGATAATGAAGTAACAAGTCATCTTTTTTTTTTCTTTCTTTTTTTTTAGCTTTTAATCAAACGCATCATCATTGCAAGACAAAACAAAACAAATCACAAGGTAAACAAAAGAAATAAAGGGAGAGTACCAAGGACAAAATTAATGTTCAATTGACTGTCTTGTCGCTGCACTCATGAGCTCAAGACATCAAGTACAATGTACATGTAAGTTCTCAACTTATGATTGGTGGAAACACTTGTTTGATTGAGTATGCTGTACATTGCAGTTCTGTCTCAATATCACTCCGCCTCAATTCCTTTTTGTCACTACAAGACTTGGGAATAAACGCTACATACCATCCAAAGATTGAACAATGTCCACCTGATCAGAATTGTGTTTTCAGTTCAGTTGAGCGATCAGATTAATCTATGCTAAATTACAATATCTTCCAGAAAACTGGAACTCTGCTACAATGTACTGACAACTGATGAGATATATCACTCATTACAATCGTTTTCCTACCATGTTTTTGCTCTGAAAGAAGGCAAACACAATTCACAGTCCGGACAGATCTTGCAGATATGAGACTAGGAGGTATGAAGCATTTCTTTCTTCAAGATCTTTATTTTTGTTTCCCTTTCTCTATCAGATAGGAGAGGAATAATTATTCCTGCATAGTATCAGCATACACAAGCACTGGGCTAACAAACAGTTCAAAACTTGCACTTTTCATCAAATTCAATAACTGGACCACAAATAACAATTATCTCACAGTTAAATATGCAGTCTGACTTGTTAAACAACTCAAATGGGTTTGTAGCGATCTGAGGCAAAAGTCATGCCTGACTTGTACATCAATGTGAATACCAGCATTTCAAAATGACAGTTCTTCCCTGACAATGAAAGAATACACACCTAGACCAAAATAATACACAAAGAAATGAGAGAAAAAAAGCAGGTAACAGCTATCTTCTAGACATTGACAGATTATTATCGGCATGGCTGCGAGAGCAAGTCGGCATTGGTTTTCATTTGTCCGACCCACGAACTGGCAGCAGTCTATATTGACGCACTCCATCATTTTCAACCATTAGCCTACAAACAGGAGGACTCCGTATCACCCATACACTGGATATTTCCCTCTTTTTCTCCCTATTGCAAAAAGCGCAACAATTCTTCCCATATTCCCTTTCACAACGCTAAATACATATTTTGTTGCTAACTTGGCGATCTTTGTTTGAAATGTAGCAAATACGGCATTTGTTGGGAGAGGTCACGCCGAAGTACAACTGTCTCGTGTGCCGGAGCCAGCTCTCCTTTGTGGAGTCAATGCACTGTACTCGCAGTCAACTTTTCTATGAAAATCAAATACCTGGCATTCTTCTTTCGAGCAAAGCAACATTGCTTCCCAAGACAGTATTAAGCCTGTGTAACAATTCATCATTTCAAACTGAATACCCATCAAGGACAGCATTCCCCACTGTCACAACTTGAACCCTGTGCAGGGGATTCAATAAAAAAAAAAAAAAAAAAACACCCCCGCACACACCCTGAATCACTGCAGACTCACTGTAGCAAGTTCACCATAGATGGCAGTCTTTCACTCTGTGCCAGGCAAGAGAGTATGGCAAGCCATGCACTCCATACTCTCAACCATGATTTCATACAAGGGATGAAGTATTTCAAATTTTAACAGATGAAAAGGTTCAAGATTAATATCATTTATATTTCACCATTTTGAAAATATGCACATTACACACATGAAAATATGCACATACACACATATGTGAATGTAAGTCTGCAAGTTACATGGCATTAAAAAATCTGAAGAAAAAAAAATCAAGATGGAGGTATACTGCAAAAATAAGACACAAATATGCAATACCATAGACATGTGGAAAACAAACAAGAATAAAAAACATTGTTTACTTTTTACTTATTTCTCTTAAAGGAGAAGTTAGGTAAACCTACACATACACAGACACACGAAACAAGCTCCAGTTTAATACAGGATTAACTAGGAACACTGCTTTAAGAATATTGGGGATTTTTTTTTTTCGCTTTGTTTTATTCCATTTTTATTTTGTGGAGAGAGTGTAGCCACAAGAATTTTTTTTTTTTTTTTGGGGGGGGTAGGGGGGGGGGGGGGGCTGTTTCTCGCCATGAATTAGTTTGTATGCTTAATCTGCATTATTATGACCACCAAATGAAGAAGACGGAACAACCACAGGATTTGAACCTGTATCACCTAAGAAAATCTCTCTACATTGTACTGTTAAATCTTTTATCTTTCTTGTTTTGTTTTTTTTTGAAGCAGGCAACATCATCACCCAATAAATGGCAATTTATACACATTTCTTTGCTAAAACTTAAAATGTCTTGGAAGCATTAACACATCGAAATGATGGTTCATCCCATATCACACACAAATACAAAACAAACAAAAGACACTGTAGACTGGATATCTTAGAATGATGAGAATTCAACATGAAAAAAAAGAAAGAAAGCTGCTGGGGCTGACTCGAGAATAGTCATGTGAGCAGCATACTACAACATTCACTGACATTTCGGGATACAATATTTTTTTCTTTTTCTGAAATTCAATTCTCTTTAAATTAAAGACAAAACCAACTTAAAATCACTTTAACCTTAACCCACTGAGGATGGGCTGATTTTGCTACAACACGCATTTCCCATAGACACTTGCCCGAGTATACTCGGGACTCGTCCTCAACGGGTTAGTCAATGTAGAATTAGTCCATAAAATATGCTTACAATGAATATGAATTTTGAAGAATTTTCATTGGTAATTTCTCAATAATGGCATTATGAACACACATAAACATATTCTTCCAAATGATGAATGATTTGTTAATATTTTTCTTCTCACTATAAATCATACAATCACATAATCAAACTAGAAATATCTAATGATTTGCTGTAAACAATATTCAAACTCATGGATTATCAGTGATTGTGTGAAAATGTTGAATTCCTTCAATGATCTACTTCCCTGCTTTTTCTGTTTTCATACAAAGCAACATATAATCAGGATGGCATTTCAAACTCTGCAAGTTCTTGTTGCATTACACACGATAAAATGACACGGGGGGGGGGGGGGGGGGGGGAGCATATATGTGGTCCCACATGTAATAAACGATGTCAGTATTTCAAAAGGTTGTTATCACAGAAGTTCAAGGAATGCTTTCTCACCTTTGCCTTCTTCACTGGCTTCTCTGGAGACTCCTCATCCTCCGCCTCCTCCTCATCATCCTCCTCCTCATCATCTTCATCCATGTCTTCATCGTCATCCTCGCTACAAGGAGAAAAAAAAAGTTATTGGCATCAGGTGCTACAATCATTTTTAAATAAAGACTAATGTGGCATCACAGTTTACTTAGCAAAGCTCTGTGTGTGCATTTGTCATGCAATATGAATGAAACAAAACAAGCACAGCCCACTAGTCATTACTAACATATGCATACATGTACAATGACTGACAGAATATTAGCATTCAATTAATTTGCGAGAAATTCTTTTTAAAAACAGACTACTTTCTTTTTCAAAATTCATGGACAAAATTCATACAGATACAAACCATATAGATGAAAAGTCAGATCGTGGTCTATCAAATGAGGCTGTGGACTACCATTGTACATGAATAAGTATCAGTCTGGATCACAGCATGCAACATTAACTCTATATTGCTCTAAATATATGTTGTAATGCCATCCATGAGTTGACATATCTATGCTTTAAAATGCCTCATAAATGGAAAAGCTCTGTATCAACAGGAAGATCTTAACCGATGAGCCTCTACAACATGTACATGTATAAGCTAAATAAAGTCTATTGCTGGCTTAGAGAGCAGGTAGGATGGTAACTCATATCTAGAATAATACTTAGCATTACCACTAATCTACACTTTCATAAGGTGTGCTATACAGTATTTAACTTTTATTAAAAAAAAAAGAAAAATAGATCTAGATTACAAAATAAGGAAAGTGCATCATATTCCCTAGTCTAGTTAGAAAGCAAAATCAATAACACAGACTTCAAAGTTCTTGACAAAGATGAAATTTAATATTGTTTACAAGTTAGCTTGGCTAGCTAAGATTTTACCAACCCTTGGAAACATGAACTCTTTGGCAATGCCATTCATTTCCTCTTCTCCCTTTCCTTTCTTAAACACTGCTTTCTCATTTTGTCCCTGCATTGTGAATTACACCTTGTCACTCAACTATTTCACTAGAAGCAGCGAGGCTGTTTTCCTGCCAAAAGGTCACAAAGCGCGGTTCTGTCATGCTCAAAACATTCATGAAAAATTTCATTCATGTACACTAGTACATGTCTAGTTTTCTTTCTCACTCTTTACATCTCTGCACCTGTACTAATCTCACATATTTTGTAGAGTAAAGAAAGAGAAAAATTCTAGAAGGTTGATGGAAGAAAGCACTGACCAGGAGAAATTCTCTTTCGGATATTACATGTGAATGAATGCACGATTAGAAGTAGATAATGCAAAATATATTGTTTATTTTACATCACATCAGAATGAAGTCTGAAGAATGAGACTAATCATCACAAAGGTGGTGAGGTTCAAATTTTTGAACAAGCTTAAAAATAGAAAACTTTGTATGATTGTGTCACTCAACACAGCCACGATACAAGCTTAGGACTTGATTTAAGCCCTGTACCGCGATTTGTGCGTCTACGTGTACCAGTGGAAATCTTGTCGCAATTTGGGTCAGATTTTCCTCGTAGAATATGCCACATGTTGCTCATATATTGCTTCCAACACGCTGGTGGCAGACACGGCGGTCTTATTGGGTATACAGGCAGACACAGGCCAGAGCAATCAGCAGCGAGCTAACGGTAAACAGAAGCATCCCCAAGGACGAGGAAGCATCTTATCAATGGACTCAAAATTGGACAGACAAGAATGATTTCCTCCGCGAGACGGACCATTTCTCTCCCTGGCAGAAGGGATGAATCATAAAATGTTGTGAGTAGGAAGAATCCAGGGCTAATCTTAACTATTTGAAACAAAATCGTAGCATGGTGGGGGTGAAAGGGAGATCTTAATGCAAAGGGAAAAATACTGAAGGTATATAAAAACACAGGGTGAAAAAACAAAGCTTAAACATGATTTCAGCAGTATAAATGCCCTCCCTTCCTCAATTCCACATGTAAATATGGAGCACAAATCTTGGTTCTCTTACCTATCGTCTTCATCGTCATCTTCGTCATCATCCCCAAGAGCCATCTGTGAAGGGAAAGAAAAAAAACAGGATTTATTGTTTAATGTGTCACTGTCTGGTTCAAAATTATTAACATCATTCACACAGAATCATTTCTCTTGCCTTCCACAAAGGTACTACACAGTGGACTCAGACTAGTTTAAGGGACTGTGAGCGTTTGTTTTAGAGCATGGTCAACTTCCAAAGAAAAAATAAATGAATAAATGAATAATGACAAAATAATGTGAGAGAGCAGGCAGATATGGTATGGTCCTGATTATGTTTGGGAAAGAAAATCATACAATTGAACTCCTCCCCCACCCTCCACCCCCTCCCCCCCCCCCCCCCCAACCCCACCAAAAAAAAAAAAAGAAATCATAAATTCTTCATCCAAATACTGTGGTTAATGCATTCATTTACATTTTTTCCCTGTGTTCCTTTAATATATATCACAAGAGATTACCTCAGAAACACAAAATGTAACTATCCCTGAAATATAAAATTTGACTCGGTTTATCATCCAATAAACATCAGACATTACAGGGGGTTCAAACAGAAAACTATACCTCAAAACAGCATACAAGCCAGTTAATGGCAGAGCTGTTTTAATACATAGTCATTAATTTTTCAGTTTCATTTTTATCCCGTGCACTAAGTCCTATATAATGTTTTAGTTTTTCAATGTGTGGGAAAATCAGAGTAAAACAGTGCATATTTCATAAACCCTTTACAATCAAAACCAATCCCACTACGCATTTGTCCCAATTTGTTTGAAGTACGAGGGTGTTAACTATCGGTGCATGACACATTAAAATAATGGAGGGCATAGTGCCGATAGAGTAGTATATCCATCAGCACATACATACTGAAAAGGATGTTATTCAGCAATCAGTTGTGTACACACTTCTACAGTGTAATCTTACTTTTCAATGCATAATCTATTCATGCAATGGCAATGTCTCTTTTTTATTGGGAGGGGGGGGGGGTATAATTGATCACAACAGTTTTAAACACATATATACGCTTACGAGAGGGCCCCTTTAAAATGGCAGGGGGTTTAGGGACAATGGAATTACCCAGCATGCATTAATAGTCACAGGAAGAGGAAGTTGGTCAAATAGAGATGTGGAACTGATTAGCATGGCACAAGAGAGCAACACATATTGCAGAGTGTTATGTGTAGCACAAGAAAGGCAGTGTTAGTAATAGGTACGTGCCAACAAAGTGTCACAAAGGAAGGAAAAGGTGTATGTTTCCAATACTGAAACGCGTCAGAGACGATCAATACAACAATGAGGCCAGACCGGTGGAATTTATTTGTCAGTTCTCTACGGACCGGCTGACACACTTATCTACTTTACACACGGCAGCGATGCGGTCACACTCTTTGTAACATTCACACCCTTTCGACAAATAATGTCGAACATGACTGAGCAGCCACCCATCCACAGTAACCCCCTACATACAGCTGCTACAAATCCTTCACTTACAGAGAATTAGCCTTTCCACATCCCATAGTGTTCTGCCTTCCAATGCAAACAAGCTGAAACTTACATTTCTATATGGCATGGTCAAACTGTTTGACCATTACTACTGGCCACTGATACATGTGTCCCAAGGGGGCACAATTTAGCATGTTGAGATTGATCACCCATGATTAAAACCATCCCCCTCCAATTATGTCTCCAACAGAGACTTTTATAGGAACAGCAAGTGCTTGTAGTGCGTGTCGATTATTAAACACTACTGAAATCTCCGCCCTGTTTATCAAGTGTATTGGGTGATGGTTTACCTCAAAATCTCCCAAATGGCCAGTTAAATATCTCAGTTAATGTCACTTTGGTAATCTATTGCTTTTTATCTTAAATTACACAAAAATCCTTTTCATTCCCAAACAAAATGTTAATTTCCCAATTGTGCAAAAACAATCATCCAAATGCAAGGTGATTAAAATGAAAATGGAGATAGCTAAAATCTGAAGGGGGGGGGGGTGGCAAAAATAAAAAGAATGTGAATGGTATAACATTGTGATTACAATCAACAACATCTGATATGACAAATAATATTAAACATTAATGCAGAGACATTTGGTTAAGATATTGCACATTTGAACAGAGTACAGGTATCACAACATAATGATTATGATTTCATGTACAATGTACACACTTTCTCACACAGTCACTCTCAAGAAAACCTGTGGGTTAAAAGAATTCATAAGTCAAAAATATTTAATACGAACTCAGCACTGTTGAAGTAGAATCATACATTCGATGACTAGAATTCAACCCATCTGTGAAAAGGCTTACAGAACAACTTAACCCTAACTTACCTGGGCTATTTAGCGAGCTAGAATTCCTGGGGGGCATTATGGCCCCCCCTTCAGATCTCCGCCGTTGATCGCGCGATCGCCGCAAAATTTTGCATGAACATAAAGCCGGATGTAATCTACAAGACTGTTAAGTTAAATTTTCAAAAAAATTTCATTTTCTATTTTAAATCAATTAATTATGCAAATATATGTAAAAAAAACTCATTTTCGTCTGTAATTGGCTTATAAAAGCTTATGGAATGCTGATTTTCGGTGTAAATATTCCTAGTGACATTCCAAACATTTGGGCGCAAAAAAAAATTCAGTATCAAAATTAATTTCCTATGTTTTTTATTGTTTTATCAATTCTTTAATGTATTTCTGTTTTTTCGAACTTTTGTTTTTGTTGTTTTTTCTGCAGAATTTGTCATACACATTTTTTGAAGCATAATTATACTAAAACAAATTGATTTCAGCCATTAAAATTAAAAATATGAATCTTTATATGAATCAATTGAAAAAACACAATTTGTATTGACTTTGTACACAAAATCATGTTTTTGAGCAATTTTGGGGTTGACGAAAGTTTTTTGAAGGGGCGTGGCTTCGGAACGGTATGCCCGGGCGCGACAAATTTGGTCTCAAAAGTTGCGCGAGACTTGAAAGTAAAAAGTCAGCGAACGGCGCGGTCAAAAAAATTTGCGCGCCGGAATGATTGGAATTCATCGAGGGGGGGGCCATTATGGCCCCCCCAGGTAAGTTAGGGTTAAACAAGGTTGAAATATTTCAAGAACAGTTAATGTCTGCTGACGTCTTTGCACAACACAATAGCACACAAACTGACGAAGATAGCTTAACATTTTCACCACCTTATGATGACCTTATACAAGTGTATCGTCATGTCAATTCACATCTGTGTGGACATAGTTATAAGTAGGTTATGAAACAATATATTCAATTGACAAACACATTCACATGAAATTGTAAATTCAGAATAAAGATGAAAACAAACTGAAGTGAAGTGGGATAAAATGAGTTATACTACCTGCGACCTGAATTATACCTATCCCTCAAAGATGCAGTGAAAAAAAATAAACATAGTAAAGTGAAGGGTCATGATATGTGAGTTAGAATAAATTCAATATGTACACCGACGAAATAAAACTTGACATCAGCAAGTGATTAAAAACTCTTCAAGGACCTCATCCTCCTCTTCCTCCTCGCTGGAATCCTCGCCGTCCTCCGCCTCCTCGTCGACCTTGTAATCTTCGTCCTCTTCATCGTCATCGTCGTCATCTTCTTCATTGCCGTCTTCGTTGGGCTCAGCGTGACCGTTGGTCACCTTGTCACCGCCCTCCTGATTCTTGCCCTTCCCGCTCTCCATCTTGGCTAGCTGGAGAGTGTGACACAGCAAGAGGGCTTGACATGCTAAATGAATCGTTCGTGAGCTTTAAAATTCTCTGGGAAAAAAAAAGACTCAGTTTCTCCTTGTGGCACTGGTAAATCCTCAGGATGATCCCGTGTTCCTGTAAATTCTGTGAGGAATAGAATAGTTTTCAATGATGAGAGAAAACACAGGTGCCAAGTGATTACTTTTCTGCTGCCAAACTGTGTGCAACATTCTTTTTTTTTTCTAAACAAGGTGCTCTATCAGCCCCAAATGCTGCCAGGTCATCCGGTCAGCCATGTCCACTGCCAACAGAAACCTTAGACTTTGAAACCTTTGGAACGGAGGGAGTTTTTCATTGTTTTAAAACAGTTTATCACATCTCTCCAGGCTGTAGGCTGATGGTATTTGGCTAAAACACATTTACAGACAGAAGAGAAAGAATTTGATTAAATTCACTGAATGAGGAAAACAGATCATAAGAAACACACACAAAAACAAAACAAAGGAATAAGGAGAATCCTCGCAAGGTGAACATTCTGTTGACCTGCATGGAGAGATGACGTGATGTCATCATCAATGCAGTCCTATCCAACATCTCTTGTAAGTAGAGAATATGTGTACGTAGGAAGAGAAACAATCCTGGTGAATACCACTCCTACAGACCCATGCTCGATGGTGCAAAACTTCTTTTATACATGTATCTCGCTCTTCCCATCACAATGAAGATGATGTTTTCCATGTCTCGTTCTGATTGTATTAAAGGGGATGGCTAGTAACTGATCAGTGGAAATCGGTGGGAATGCTGGGGGATGATTGTTCCAATTCTTGTGGGTTTCATTTAATAGTATATTATATATCTGTTGTTGTGTGAAAATTATTTGCTTCAGAATGGTCTCGTATTCAAGTAATGTGCAGTTTAATGGTTCCAGGCTAGCATGCCTGTACAGTGACGGGGCATTAAACTGCACAATACTTGAATATGAGACCGTTCTGAAGCAAACAATTTTCACAAAACAATAGATATACAATGTACTCTTAAATGAATCCCAGAGGAATTGGAACAATCATCCCCCAGCATTCCCACTGATCAGTTACTAGCCATCCCCTTTAAGAGATGCTCCATCACAAATTGTATAATGTATACCAAGGCTATTGTATTTTGATTTTTGTAAATGTTGTTTTGAAATGAAAATAAATGAATGAAAGAGTGAATGAATGAATCATGCTGCTGTATAAAAGACGGTTTAATAGAAAATGGTCCAAGAAAGAAGAGCTCTTCTACGATGAAGACATAAACAAGGATCTTGAATGAGATTATCCAGTTGAAATCAATAACGAGAGACCCACAAGTCTAGGGCTCACCTCAATGGCGGTTGTTGGGTTTGTGATGTACAGTCACATATATACGTGTATATCATGAACATCTCTGTAACATTATTGGACTGAATGCTCTGGTAAGCAGTTAAAATCAAGTAAAGACTTACTTTCATTAGGATAATTAAAACCTTAACTATAGATAAACACTACATATAGATCAGTGATAATTCTGTTGATCTTGCTGCTGTTTTTTCTTTTAAAAAAGATACATCATGATTGGGATGCATTTAAAATATCTTGGGTATGATGAAAGTGGTGCAAAGGATATCTGAATAGCCAAGGGTCATTAATATAATGTTAAAGGGACCTTACAGTACTGGTTGAGATGGGGACTCATGTTTTGAACATTCCTAAGTGAGATAATGAGAAACCTCTTATGAAATATAAAAGGGCATGTAATTTTAAAAAGAACTCAACATTTATTTGATGAAAATTGCATGCTCTTTGACATCTCATAGAGTGGTTTCTGAATATCTCGCAAAACGTTAAAAGCTAAATCCTCATCTCGACCAGAACTGTACACACCCTTTAATATGTACTGTGCCAGGATCTTGGAGTGAATTAGTCAAGTACACACTTATAAATGCTATTTTTATTTTTTTATTATTTTTTTAAATTTTGTATTATTATTTTTTTTTAAAGACAGAAACTGGAGTGACAGATATTTTGAAAAAGCTGAAACATAGGTATAGCTACATCTAGATATTGAAGCCAGGAGCTGCAGATAAAAGATTAAAAATAAAAAGCTCTGGAAAAAGTCCAAGAAAAGCACATTATAGCAACATACGAAGCAACTTCACTTTCACTATCATTAGTAAGCCTTTCCTAAAAACTTGAAGGATAGCTATGACACCCGCACTTGGATACGAATCCATGGTTAGTTGTCTATTCCATCAACGGTCCCCATTTGAAAGCACTTACATACACAAATGCACATAGGCTCACACACACACACAAAAACACAAACTAATGACCTGCCATACGCTCACACATACTCCAGTGAAAAGCGGCAGAGGATATATGAGGAACAGAAAGGGAAATCGTCTGGTAGAACAAACCTTCCAGTCAATATCATCCTCATCGTCATCATCATCCTCATCATCAATGCTGTCTAGGGAGGGCTTGGCAAGCTTTGGAGAAAAAAATGAAATAAATCACAAATTGCTCCACAAGAACATCCCAGACATGATATAACTTCATGGGAAACTATAATTAATGGTGTCTGTGAGTACTGCTGTTATTATGTTTCTTTCAACATATTGACCAAAAGTAAAACAGTTACTCAAGTTAGAGCAAGTGTTACCATTAATCATCTTGAGTTGGAAGAAGCAAAATTGTTTGATTACGACCGTTTTACTATTTCCTCTGTGAGAGTGCGTTTCATATGTCACATATGTTTACTGATCTGCATGAATCATTACCCCAGTCATTTAACATTATACTTCTTAGGTCTGGAATTATTCTTTGTTGGCTTTCAATGGCAAAAAAAGAAAAAATCCTTTCATCAAGAACACGTGACTGAAGAGACCAAAAGACAGGTAACCATAGTAACGGCAGAATTTCGTAACAGTAAAGGTAACATTAGACAGTGCTAGATCAATGCCAGATAACCTGTCTTGCAAATTGTGGCAGGGCAACAAGAATGCTACTGACGTCCATTCCGCAGAAAAGAACGATGCTCAGAAACATTGATTATATGACAAGGCGAAAGTGATGTCAAGTTATGTGACAGCAAAGGAACAAAATGCATTGAATTTTATAAGCGAGAAAATAATAATGAAAACATGCAAGGCAATCGAACTTGTAAGCAAACACAAACAGCATATGAGTTACATGTTACATAACATTTTATACTGCAGATATCCCAGTGGAAATAGAAATAACTGCATTCCAAATATGGTAGAAAGTTTTTTATCATCTTTTCACGCAGTGGACATTCATTGCACAATTTCAAAATGCATACAAACACTGTAGAAACAAGCATAAGTGTTCAGGAATTTTCTAGGACTGTACATGCTAGGACCATGAAAGAGTGAAATAGAAAAATCTGCATTCCAATTTTGATCCAAAGTTTTCACAATCTTTTCCTTCAGTGGGCATTCCTGGCACAACCTCAAGATGCACACGAAAACTGAGGAAACATAACAAAATTTTAAAAATTTATGACTGCACATGACAAGACCTAAATGCAGATGGGCACAAACTTCACCTGCTCTTCAGAAGTAGTCACAAGCTTGACGACTGTCTACACCCTTTAAACTATTCCTACAAGCTTTAAGGTATGTGTACACTCTGACTACATTCAAGCATCAAATCTGCCTCTAATGTTGGACTATTCCATCTTAGTGGCGGGATTTATTTAGTGTGTGTCCGGAGGGTCAGGCATGACCAACGCAGATCAGTCTCACAAAAGATGTAAAGATTTCTTCTTCTTTTTTTTTGCTTTTGTTTTTGGTGAGTTTGTTTGTTTTTTACAAGGATGTCCCATATAAGTCCCTTTGCCCTGTAAGTTTCTAGGTCACATGATTATGTCAGTGCAAGTGTCGCTACAAATGATATTCTGAAACAGAGCTCTTGTTCCCTTTATAAGATTGAACATATGGCTGTCAACCTCTGTTGATTATTAGAAAAAAAAATTTTAAAGGCAAGAACCATAATATGGTTTTAAATATGGAAATTGCACATAACAAGCATGCTACATCAAATTTCAGGAAAAAAAAAAATCCATCTCATAAGACATTGTCCTATTTGTGATAAAGCAAACACATTCTAAGAATTGATGAAACATGCCAGTAGGTAGCTCTATGACCAACATCATGACTGACCACACATTTTATCAGTAAAGACAATTAAACACTCAGAAGTTTTTCTACGTCCACTACATATCACCACTAGTTCTGATACACTGCGAAGTTGAGGCATAGGCACTCTTCATTTTGGGGTGGGGGTTGGAGGGGCAATTAAACGCACCTTTTTGGCAGCACCAGTGGCTGAGGGAGCTGGTCTTTTTTTGCCTTTTCCTGCATCCTTTGACTCCTCCGCTGGCTTCTCATCTTCCACTTTCTCGACCGCCTTCTGCAGATTCAAACAATGGAGACACAATTACATGACTGTCATAAGCACATGTGTTTCTGTGTATCTTTCTGCTATGATATATTCAAGTACCGCATTTCAGGAAGATACCTTCGGTTGAAACTAATCGCAGATGGATGAAAAGACGGGCTCACATATCCACTACACTGTTTCCATCATTATGTTGTCATGGAAACACTCAAAAGAGATGACGTCGCCAGTATGTAAAACCTCCAACAGTGTCTAAACAGAAGAACTGTAAGGAAGTTGTCAGGGTAATGTTGGGGTAATATCAGGGTAATGTAAAGGTAACGTTGGGGTAATTACCCTAGCTGGCCGAGGGTAACATTTGGTGCAAGTTACAGTAACAACATCTGAGCAACATTAGAGCGTCTTAACAGGCAGGGTAAAAATGGATTGTCCGGAAAAAGTCGCAGTAACCCTGATTCGAAGGGCTCTGTTAAAATGGGGCTTGAGAGAGAGAGAGACAGAGAGAGGAAGGAAGGAGATCACATACCTTTGCTGAAGCTTTTGCTGCAGCAGCTGCTTTCTTGTTATCCTTGCCCTTTGGAGCTGGTTTGAGGTTGGGTGATGCTGAGATGTCAGCTCCCTCCTCCTCCTCCTCCTCATCCTCCTCCTCCTCATCCTCAAAGGCTTCTAATTCCAGGTCCTCATCATCCTTGAAGTCCTTACCAAAGTCTTCATCTTCTTGGAGATCTGCTCGTAAACAAAATGGAGAGATTACTACTGGGATGTTGCCAGAGAGCTTGCTCCATCCTGCAAACCATCTTCAAAATGGCATGAAGTTTTAGTTTTACATCTAAAACATCTTTGTGAATATTTCATTCTAAGGGACAGAGAAAAGCAAGAAAAATACATGTGCACTTCTAGAGTAATGTCAAAGAGGATTACTAGCTTAGGAAGGTTGAACTGTTTTGCTTTAAAACACATAAGATGAAATATCTACAGCATGGCTACGATTTCTGCAAAAAGTAAACCACAAAATGATAAACAGCAATAATGGAATTGATCAAGTATATAAATTCTGGGCCAAACTTGTGTCTACTTGAGCATTTCATTGATACATGTAAGTTACATTGTAAATACACCTATTGCTTCAAGGTTATTGGGTCTACTGTACTGATAAAAGTAAAGCATCTACTTCACACACTCAATGTACAGTAGGTATAGACTGCACCCGTAGCTATATCATCATGCATGTATGTACAGGAGGCACAGTAGTTGCAAACGGGTGCATATACGGGCCCGCGACACATACACTGTATATCACTCTACACTGCATGTTACATTATTGCATCAAGCAATGTATCATTACAAAGAGTCAACTGATCAAAAGACTGCACAAATGTATGTGATGTACGAACATAAAAATATAGTTGTGATGTATGTTTTTGAGTGGTATACCTAGGATATAGTAAGAACAAAGCTTTTGCCTGGTGGTACCCTTTTACATCTGATACAAGCTACTGAAACAGGAGAACTGCTATTGGTTTCTCACACTGCAGACACGTGATGGAGGCAGTAACCATGGGAACAAGTGTATAAAGGTGTTTGTGCCATTTAACATTACTGAGTACCTAATGCGTGCTGTCCACTGAGGAAGACTGGTCCATTTCCTCCAGAAAGCCTGAATGTGACAGGAGGCTGCAGACCAATGTCCAGTGGTGCCTGGAAAAAGGGAACAAGTCCATAATGTACACAATCTGAATACACGCAAGTACAATCTGTATGTAGCGGGACTGTAGACAAGTATCACAAGAGTTGCTGTTTACAACAGACAGGAGCTGCCAGATCGGGGCAACGTGTTTGCTTAGGTGTGTTGCAAGTCTTTTTTTTTTTTTTTTTTTGACTATATCAAAGTTTGTGTTCATCTGGTGAGATCGAGAGCCATAATATGTGAAATCAGGTGAAACACTGCCATTAAATTCATAAATCTTATGTAAGATTTGGACAGCACTTGCAAACTGTTGCTGTATGCCATTTTTGCTGCTGCACTGCAAACTACAAACATCGAGCTAACGCAATAATTTTTACATTAATCTTGGCAGCATCTCTATCCCTACACAGTGCTGTCAAGAATACACAATGTTAATGTGTCAAGACTTTAAAACATAAGATTGCGGTTGACAAAAAAGAAAGAAAGCAGGTCTTTCCCAGCATAGCAACTAGAATATTCAAACTAAATTCCACATCACGAGAAGTAGATAAGAACAAGTAAGATGTTCTGTTCAACACTAGTTAAGAAGAGAGAGAATTAAAAAAAAATCCTA
The DNA here is from genome assembly GCF_040938485.1 of Diadema antillarum. NCBI lineage: Eukaryota > Metazoa > Echinodermata > Echinoidea > Diadematoida > Diadematidae > Diadema > Diadema antillarum. The sequence continues at coordinate 1,061,985 of NW_027271698.1, forward strand.
AACTTATTGATACATCAGTAAAGTAACAGATCTACATTATCACATGGACCACTGAAGCTGAATGCATCATCAATGCTACAGTCATCTTCGCCAAGAATATTAAAAGAATGAATGGTACAAATGGCTGCCAATATTTCACTATCACTCATTTATGAATAGCATCCTCATGCACACTGATGTTTAAAATCTGCTGAAATTTGGACACAGATTACGCAGTCAGGCTGTCTACGTATCCAACATGTACAAAGAAAAAAAAGAGTAACCAAGCAAACTGAGGGCTTTATCTAAATAAATCAACAGCCCAAGGAGAAGAAAAAAGACACACTTATCATGAAAAGGAAAAAAGATAAAAGTGAATACAACCTGACAATATGACTATCCCTCTATCCTTAAGGCAGTCAGCCCCTTGGAAAATGTGGCGTGAATAACTGACACCATTTCAATTCCGCAATTAGCGCTTCTAAATCATCAAAATACTTGTGTGTACCTTTTCATTGAAGGGCAAGAAAATCCTACAACTGTAACTCTGCAGCAATTTCAAACACTAAGATTTTCATGCAAACTCTAAACCTATATGTAAATAGAATTTTTTTCCCCACTGTGTGTGCACATTTTCCCTTTATTTTCATCAAAGCTTTTTGTATTGGGGTCCTCAAAGAAACCTCACATCGTCCACATGGTTCCCGACTGAAGGTTCCGTTTAAGTGTGCCAGCTTAGCTAAACCTGAGAAGCCCAATTACAGGCTTAGATTTCAAACCGTTTCACAGCAACGCTATTCTGGTCTCCACTGCAAATCTCAATTTACAGCTTACGGGCTCCATGGCACCAGCCACTTTTCACAGAGCAGTGGTTTTTTTAAAAAAAAAGTGTTAAAGGCCTTGCAAGTTTCTGATAATTAAATGTTCTTTTCTCAAGGTGAGCTTCTTAAGACGTAACACTACGTGGTAACTATTACTAAATAGATGCAAAAGTCACCAATGTTGCAGCCGCTTTCTCCAGGCCAGCAAGTCTTACACTGTATAACCTATAATTTGCATATAATGGTTTATTTCTTGCAACTCGCTGCACTTACTAGCGACGGTATCAATTCACGACCAAAAAAAAAAAAGGTAAAGAAATATTTTCCAATTTTGTAGTTTCATGTTTGTGAAAAGAGCAAAAAAAGTGCACAAATTTCGACTTCAAGAAATGTTCCACATTTATTGCACTACGTGTGTATGTTCAACTGTAACATGGCTTGCTATTAAACAAGGAAAGGATTATCAAGTAAAGTTCATGTGAAACACAGGGAATAATTTTCCAACTCAAATTTGATTAGCAATTTGAACAGATGAACAATATTTCAAATGATATCCTGTACACTTCTACGGAAAAAAAAAACTGCTACACAAAAGATAGTTTGTGTAGCAGTGGTGGAAAAATGCAAAGCAAATTGTGATGCGATAATAGGAAAATTATTCCCTGGAAACAAGTGAAATATATAGCAATGTTTGACCTTGCCAATGACGATATAAGACCATTCATGGAGCAGTGGAGAATAAACTGTAATACAACAAGGTCAAAGTAACGGATGAATACAAGGAGGGAACAGAAAATGATGTTTTGCACGCAAATCTTGTTCAGCCATTACTATTATGATGGCCTCCAGTTTCATCCAGATTACATAAAAAAGAAAAAAGAGAAAAAAAGAAGAGACCATGAGCGCTGAGGATAATTTCCTGCTCGTCACAAGAGGTCGAAGGGGAAATTAATTAAGGCCTGGTTTTGTGGACAAATTTGAAGAGGAAGGAAACTAAATCTGCTTTATGGAGAAAGCTGACACCTTGCTTAATCAGAGTTTTCCACTATTGCAGAGGGTAAAGGAGGGGTAACACCACCGGATCGGTGGGGTGCAGGGCGTTAAAGGACAAGTTCACCTTCATAGATGTGTGGGTTGAGTGAATGCAGCAATATTAGTAGAACACATCAGTAAGAGTTTGAGCAAAATCGGACAATCCGTTAAAAAGTTATGAATTTTTGAAGTTTCTACTCAGTCAGATGAAAAGACTAATATAGCTTGTGATGTCACATGAGTACAACGATATAAAGAAAGAATAAAGAAAATTCAACATATTTCCATTTTTCTCGCATAACAAAAGAACATTGGACTTCTCTCTTTCAGAAGGCAGGGGGAATAATATTACCCTTAACATACGTCAGTAGCAAGTCGAAGAAATGTGCACTTTATCCAAAAAGTAAAGTTTTGTGAAATTCTCTCTTTATTTTCCTTATATAGTTGTACACATGTGACATCATACACTGTAGTAGTCTTCTCTTCCAGCAGTGACTGCACAGATACTTAAAATATTCGTAACTTTTGAACGGATTGTCAAATTTTCCTCAAACTTTCACTGATGTGTTCTACTAATATTGCTGCATTCTCTCAATCCTTATGTATATGAAGGTGGACTTGTCCTTTAAAGAGAGAGAGAGGCAGCGGTCTGTGGGCACAATGGATGCTGTAATGGTGTTTGTGGTTTCCTGATCAGTGCTTCCAGTGGTTAGGCTGGGATCTGATTAACATCGGAGGGTGATACTCCATCTTCAAATTCCCCTCCCGGAGGACATTCCACAAGATGTGGTTGGTACGAGGGGAGGGGGAAGGAGAGCCTACTAATAGGCCTATCACATATCATGAAAACCAAGTATGATAATCATGAATGACATGTATTAGGTTCACCAAGGTAAACACTGGACACATTGACACTTGCAGTGAAACTTAGTAGGAGCTTGCAATTGAATAATCAACCATTCTTTCTCTTTCTACACATTGTACAATCATAGATTTTTATTCTTGGGGGTTCATAACTTTTTTTACAGTACTATATGCATTAACTTCACATGGAAGGTAAGCTCCATCAATGTGATAGTCATAATGAAATGCCAGAAAGAATATAATTTAAAAAAAAAATTGCCTTTATGTTGAGTGTAGTATTGGCATCATAATAATTACTATTTTGATGCTCAAACCAATTACAAATTACAGTGATTTTGACCTGTCAGAATAAGAAAAGTTTAGCCACAAAAGAAACATGTGGAAAGAGGCATAACACGACTCTAACTTAACATGTGTGCTTTTGGAAAGTCAAATGCAGGTTTTTTTTAATAACTGAACTGAATTTCTTGTGTGCTAAAAAGCAAAAATTACTTGAATGTAAGTTATCTCATAAAACACTTATTAAACAGGGCAATAATGCAAACACAGAAAGAATCAATAATGTACTCCTGTAAAATGTCCCTTTCAGTGAGAATCACCAACTTAATGAAATACAATATTCCAATTTTGGAATATGTTAAAAGACCTTTTACATACCTGTAGCTAATTCTCAACGTTGTACAAAACTTAGTTTAAGTTTCTTTATTACTGGACAAAACATTCCTTGGTTCGTATGAACGAAACTGTGATAGTTAACATTTGTAAAGTTTCTAGCTGTAACTGTTATTGTCTTTCTTTAAAGAAAAATTTGTATAATGAAGGGGAAGAAAGAAAATAATTACTTTAAATTCCCTACTTAATGGAACTGACCACCATTGATTACAGGCACAATCCAAATAAGACATGAAATTACATTGTATGTCACAACTTCATTGACTTTTGCAAAGATTATGACTACTACCTTCACAATTTCTGCGAAGAACAACAAAGAAACATTTTAATTCAGTAGCTTTGTCATATTTTTATTTATTAATTTATTTACTTATCTATTTATTTATGTATTTATCTATTTCTTATTGCAATTTCAACTGGTAAACTATCACTGATCTTTACTTAGGTACTTCTTTATTCTTCAAGCTAACTTGACCATGGGAAGGAGCTGGATTTTTAAATCCTAAATTCCTTATTCCCTTTAACATTGACAAAAACCAACTATATTCATTGTTGTTGGGGCAGTGGTTGGTATTGTGCTCGGCTCCAAACCACGTTTCCATACGCTGTCCTCAGACGACCACTGCAAGGAGGAACGGCTCGCGGCGGCATGTCTCACCCCTTCGTCTGCGGATTAGCGCGCGGAGCTGACACCTCTTGTGGGCTCGGCCATGCAGAAAAACTGATTAGGCGGGCCCAGCGGTGATCCACTGCTCAATCACACGCAAAACATTCCATCTTGCCTCATATTCATTCTCATTTCAAATAAAGCTTTCACTTTTTTTCCCCTCTCCTTTTTCCCCTTCCCCTTTTCATTTTGTGGCCACAGGTTCAGCGACGCAACAGGGAGTGGTACTATTAAATCTGGATTCAAATTCGCGGAGCATATTTCTCCTCTCATGCCCCTCTCTCTTTATTCTTTCAGCGGACAAGGAGCTATTGTTTGTGTGTCAGCTAATCACACCTTATTAGCTTGCTTGTGGGGGCATTATATCCAATCCAAAGAAGGGCACAATTACCCTTTGTTGCATGATAATCTCTTTAGCACTTTCAAGTCCCTATGTAATACATCACGCAGGGATACCTTTTATGTTGTTTAAAAGGCGTCATAATGCAGCAGTGCATCTTTATTTAACCGTAAACATTCGGAGCAATTTCTAAAGCCAGATCTCCTAAAACTCACTTGGACTAAATGTCTCTTCTGCTGCCGTCTGAAGATCCCCTTTTCCAATAATCTACGATGACAAAAACTGGTCTATCAACACTGAAGCGTTAGACTGACAGAATCTCCTAAACTGTCTCTTGTCTCTTTTATCAAACAAACATTCATAACACTTTCAATACTAGCCCGACAAAGAAATAGAAGAAACAGCAGGCATTTCTTTTTCTGGAAATACCATTAGGAAGAGGATCTGTTGGCACATTCCTGCCAAGATAAGTGGCATTATTGTGAGGGAATCTTTCAAAATAATGCCTCTGGCACCTTTAGGTAAGGGGCTATAAAACTGATGTCCTAAAGAAGACTTTAAATTAGCTCAACTCCGGGCCTCATCACACCACGGAGAAAACCAGACACAAAATCCAACACAAGAGGGAGCTATTTTTCAGAATAGTCCTACCTGCATGCCTGCTGCTATTTAAAGTTTGGGCACAAGTGTTCCATGAACTTGTTGAATTGAATTATTGTGACAGTTTGAGACACTAATTCCAATTTACTGATTCCAATTTATTGATGTTGCCAAATTTGTTTCTTGTGCATGTTTTCTCCCAAGCACAAATCTATTTCATATACAATTGTGTATCTGTGAGAGTGAGATTTACTTTTAAACTGTAATTTGCGGTGGATTATGAGCGTGTTTCTACTGAGCGACGAAAATTCGAGGTGATGCCAGCCGATGTGTGGTGATACCGGCCGATGCTGGCCGATACCGGCCGATGCGTGGTGACACCTCGAATTTTTCCTCAGTAGAAACAGATCTGGTAGTGGCCGATGCCGGCTGATGCGAGGTGCTCCGTCGTCCATCTATTGAGGTGGTCGATGCGTGGTGACGCGAAGGACGATTCTCAGTAGAAACACACCGGGTAGCGAAATTCTTGGTGTATCGGACGTCTAGAATTTCTCCCCGCGCTTTTCAATCGGTTCATCGCACACATGTGTACAAAATACGTGTGTACACACAGCAACCGTGTTCGCATCATGCTTTGTTGGTACCAACTCGCTTGTGTATGTGTTATAGGCCCTATACGTTACGTTACATGTGAATTGTGGCATTCATCGCCTATTGTTCGCGTGATTAACAGCCTAACTTATTGCATTACTAAGCCCTCATCACTTACTTGATTTTACACCGCGTTATTTCATTTTATATTGTCTCGAATCGCGAGAGTACCACGTTAGTATGTCGCAGCCTTGAGAAAATCTCAACTGGACCCTCGATCTCCAAAGATTTCTCATCAGTCAGTGGCAGGATACCAGTATGTTAGTTCGGGGTATATTGGATGGGAAGACGAAGAGAAATGGCTAATCAAAAAATAGCCGACGCAGTTGTAGCAAAGCAGGCAGAGTTCGGATGGTATTAACAGGCAGTGCGCGCGTGACCCAAATCTGTGACTTAAAAATACCTGACTTCCGGAATCGCCGCATTTGCACGTCACCTTTGCATCATCTCGTATTTTATCGCTCAGTAGAAACAGCTCGAGTGGTCATAACATACGAGGTGCTGCGTTGGACAAAATTCGTGGCGATACCAGGGATGTGAGGTGCTCTCAGTAGAAACACGCTCTATGTCTCCTACAAATTTTCAGGTCATCAAGAAAAACCTTTAAAACAAAATATTACTAGTATTTTCTCTCTTCACCTTACCATGTTTACTCAGCATTAACATACAATAATTTATTACTAGTAAATAGAAAATTAGGCTAAGTTCTGGACATACAGAAGAAACATTCTGAAATGTAGCCCCTTTTCTTTTTTCTCTCTTTTTAATAATAATAATAATGATAATAATAATAATAATAATAATAACAATAATAATAATAATAATAATAATTATAATGGGAGAGACGTGGATGGTCAGGCGTCTCCTGGACGTAAACAAAACACTGACCATGATCAACATGAGAAAATGATTGACAATGTGCAGAGACGAAAGTGGAGTAGAACAACCAACAAAGTTGTAATGAAGTGTTACTTTAAAAGTGAGCCAAGGAAGAGAGGTTATCGACAGCGCATGAAGCGCTTTTGGGACGAGGAAGAACTCTTTGCAATATCAGAGCAGAGATTAGCTGATCAAGTCAGAGCTATAAGAGTAAATCGATGGTTCTCTGAAGTCGAGTTGGAGGAGATAAAGAGAGAGGTGGAGCAGAGAGATACAAATAACGATACATTGCAGAATAATAGACCCATAAATGATAACTGTGCTCCAAATACCACGCTCCACGCTAGTGATGAGGACAATGAACAGATGGGGGCAGATACGGAAGCATCACGAATTGAATTCGAACTCTCTGAAGAAAAAACAACAATAAGGTCGAGAATCTTGGAATATATGACAGATTCTCAAAGAAGAAAGCTACCAGCTCTCAATTCAGTAGACAAACGCAAGCTGATGGGACATGTTAGGGACGTTAACGAAGTATTGGACACCATCGATACCACATGCATAACAGACACAAACGCTCTACTTTATGCTGCAGCCAAAGTTGTAACTGAAGATCTTGGATTTAAAGTTCATTCTAAGCAGAAAGTTAATAAAACTGAACCATGGTGGAAAAGACGGCTGGAGGGACAAATAACGGAGATGAGGGCTGCTATAAGTAAACTGACTGAGAGCGAAAAGAGGCATTGTAAGAAAATCAGAGGACTATCTCAAATTGAGAAAAGGTACAACGTAAAAGAAAAAGGGAGGACTGTCGTCATTGAAGAGCTCAAGCAGCGTGTGACGGCGAAGGCTGCCAAGGTAAAACGATACCAGCAACGTGTAACGCAATTCAGACAGAACAAACTCTTCAAGACGAACCAGAAGAGATTATATGAGGAATTGAGTGGTACTAGACATCACCAGGAGGAACATCCAGACCCAGTCGAATGTCAACAATTCTGGGGTAAGATTTGGGGTATTCCAGTTGAACACAACAAGGATGCACAATGGCTAAAAGATGTCAAGAGACAGCTCAAGCATGTCGAGAAACAAGAAAACATCTTCATTGATACACAAAAAGTGAAGAGACAACTGAGCAAAATGCCGAACTGGAAAGCAGCAGGACCAGACGCAGTGCATGGATTTTGGATCAAACATTTCACGGCAGTCCATGAGAGAATAGCAAAGCAACTACAGCTTGCTCTAGAGAGCGGGGAGGTTCCCCACTGGATGACCACAGGCAGGACGGTCCTCATCATGAAGGACAAATCCAAAGGTAATGTTGCCTCAAATTACAGACCCATAACTTGTTTAAACATGATATGGAAGTTAATGACTGGCATCATAGCGAATGAGATGTATTGCTTCATTGAAGGGAAGGACTTATTCCCTGTCGAACAAAAAGGTGGGCGGCGAGGGTGCAGAGGAACTAAAGACCAACTACTAATTGACAAAATGGTGATGAGAAATTCCAAGAGAAGGAGGACCAACCTGTGTGTAGCCTGGATCGATTATAAGAAGGCTTATGATATGGTGCCTCATTCGTGGATCGATGAATGCTTGCAAATGTTCGGACTTGCAGATAACATCCGAGCTTTACTGACAAATTCTATGAAGGCATGGTGCACAACCCTCACATCGAATGGCAAAGATCTTGGTCAGGTGAGAATACAACGAGGAATATTCCAAGGGGACTCACTGTCACCTCTCCTCTTCGTTATATCACTCATTCCACTTACAAGCGTTCTGCGAAATGTATCGGCCGGTTATGACCTCGGAGGAAATCATGGCTCCCTCAATCATCTGCTGTTCATGGACGACCTTAAGCTCTTTTGTAAAGACGAGAAGCAGTGCGACAAGCTAGTTCAAACGGTTCGTCTGGTCAGCAAAGACATCGGCATGGACTTCGGCATCAACAAGTGCGCTACCCTGGTTATGAAGAGAGGGAGACGAGTGAAGAGTGCAGGAATACCACTCCCTGATGGAAGAATACTACAGAGTTTGGAGGAAGGAGAGAATTACAAATACCTCGGAGTGTTGGAATCTGATGAAGTCTCGAACAATGCTATCAAAGTGTCTGTGACGAAGGAGTACTTCTCACGTGTAAAAAGTGTACTAAAATCACACTTAAATGGCGGACACGTGATCACAGCTCTAAACACCTGGGCGGTAGCAGTTTTGAGATACACAGGAGGAGTGGTCGAATGGACGAAGGCGGAACTGGCTGGTATGGATCGGAAGACAAGAAAGATGCTCTTGATCTACAAAACCCACCAAATGAGTGCTGATGTCGACAGGTTGTACCTGCCAAGGAAAGAAGGAGGCCGAGGGCTCGTGAGTGCGTCAGATTGCGTTGAAATGGAGCAAATCAGCCTCAACAATTACATAAACAACAGTGAGGAAAAACTCCTTCGAGCCGTTCTGGTTGAAAGTGGAAATAATGTAAACGCCATTGATCCACTTACTTTCAAAAGCCAGAAACGAACAGAAAGATCTGCAAAGTGGAGAGAAAAGCAGCTGCACGGGCAGTTTTGCAGAGAGACGGAGAACATCAGCAGTAATGACACATGGTTATGGCTGAAGAAAGGAGAACTGAAGAAGGAGACAGAAGGACTGATCATCGCTGCCCAAGAGCAAGCACTGTCAACAAATGCTCTGAAAGCCAAGATACAGAAGAGAGATGTGGATGCCACATGCAGGATATGCCGAGAAAGAGACGAGACAGTGCAACATATCGTATGTGGCTGTAGTAAATTGGCGCAAAAGGAGTACAAAAGACGACATGACAAACTGGCACAAGTCCTTCACTGGGAGCTTTGCAGAAAACATGAAATACCATGTGAGAGCAAATGGTATATGCACGAACCACAGAAAGTTTCTGAAAATGATCAAGTTAAAATCCTGTGGGATTTCGATGTTCAAACTGACAATGTCATCCAGCACAGGCGTCCGGATATCATCGTCGTAGAAAGGGCTCGACAGATGTGCACAATCGTCGATGTCGCGGTACCGGGAGACAGCAGAGTAGCCGAGAAGGAGAAGGAAAAGATAGAGAAGTACCAAGACCTTGCCAGAGAGCTTCGCCGCCTGTGGAATATGAGAACGAAGGTGATCCCTATTGTCGTTGGAGCACTCGGAACAACGCCAAAGCAGCTGCGACGGCACTTGGACGATGTTGGTGTGCCAAATCGAGTGCAAACGCTCCAAAAAGCAGCATTGCTGGGGACGGCACGAATCCTGAGAAAAGTACTGGAAGTCTAAGGTTCCAGGATGGAACTTGACGTGATATTAATCTCCAAGAGATATCTTGTGAAGATAGAGATAACAATAATAATAATAATAATTATAATAATAATAATAATAATAATAATAACAAATAGTCTTCACTCTTGGTGTCCAATGTGGGCACTGGGGGATTGTGGATGCAAACTTTGTTTTGTTTGGTTTTGTTTTTTAATCCACACAAACAATTTCTCATCTTGAAAACCTAAGGATTCCTTTACTCAATGATAATGCACTACTCACAGCTTGCACACTTAGAAAAAGAATGAACAGGTAACACAAGAAAAAAAGAAAAGAAAAGAAAAGAAAATAAGAAATGCATTAATTCCCCCCTCTTGCACTGATCATATTTTCTTCATGGTTCCCTGCACATTTTTTTTTTTTTGAAAAATTTGTACCATTATGAGAACATCACTCACAAATTAATCTAATTGACAATCAAAAAAAAACCAAAAACACCTGAACAACCTAAAACCAGAACCTGATATGACTGTTAAACAGCCTTAACCCTAAAAAGATGGGGCTATTTCAGAGGTTTTGAGGACCTGGGGGGGGGGGGGGGATATCATGCCCCCCCAAGATCTCAGGCATGTAATGTCCGATTGTCGCCAAATTCGGCACGCACCTAGTTTATGACGTACTCTACAAGAATGCGTAGTTAATTTTACAAAAATCATAATTTTCTAATTAAGGCTAATTAATTATGCAAATATGCTAATTTTCATACCTTTCTTTCTTTTTTTTTGTGCCGATATGTTTGTCTAGTGATCCCTTAATAGTGAAATATGTGAAAGGAAGTTGTTTAACATGTATTTGTAAGAAAACGTATTGTCTAAGACTAAAACCTAAGTAATTGATTAAACAATTATACTCGTTATACATACCAAACTCGCATATCTCAGAATTTATGTTAGTTACTGTTTATATTTCTTATGTTTTCTATTGTTTTATTTTTTGTATTCAGACCAATTAATTTCAACTTCAGATTATATTATATAAGCTGAAAAACAGACTGTGCAAAAAAAACAAAAGAAACACATTAGAACCTTGCAAAACCTCATTCATTTTACACATTAACACATACAAATATGCCATTTCTGACTGACATGTGACCATAAAATGTTACGTAATACCATAACCGCTGCAGGTATATATGCAAATTAGGTATCAAAAGATGCGTAAGACTCTTAAGAAAAAAGTCAAGAGGTTTCGCAGTGAGATCTTATTAATTCTGGAAGTTATCACCAAATTTTCAGAGGGGGGCCATGATGTCCCCCTGGCTTTTTAGAGTTACAATGTAATAGTGGTGAACAAATTTTGAAAACAGTCCGACCTCTCCTATCCAGACATGCTGGGACTGATGCTCATCTGGATAAGGGATTTGGTCGGATATGGAAACTCAATGTTTAGTACATTCAGCTGCCAAAAATTTCATGCTGCCAAAAAGACTGTCAGCTGCAATTCGTGAAAATTCATACCGTGAAAATATCTCGCTTTACAGTAAGCAATTTTCAGCTGTGTTTTTGACAAACTTTGTTCAATATGCTAGAGTCCTATTCTCCTCTTGTTTCAGCCCCGAATCACTTGCAAATCTGCAACTGGATGAAACTTGCTTTCTAGCTTTGGAGTCCCCCCACCTGACGACTTACGCTTTCATTCAGACCGGCTTTCAGGGACAGGAGCGGTTGTTTTATCGGCTCTCCGTCAAAGTTTACCGTCTCTACCTCGATGATATTCCTTTCCCCTTCCTTGGCTCCACTGCCAAGAACAGCCTGTTAAAAAGAACAAAAAGATGATGAAGACAAATCACAGTGTGAATGAATACCTTCATTCAACAGCAACAAAACGGAGGAATTTAATCAAATCTGTGATTTCGATGAGAGCTGCTGGACATCCCTCTGGATAATTTCAATTTATGATATTATCATGCCATTCCAGCAGCAGTTCGGCTCCTTCCAAGTAAGCTTTTTACATCAATCTCTCGGGTCTGGTTGTAGGGGAGAGAGATACATTTTTGTGGCAGGTGCAAGACTTTCCTACAAAGGGACAGAAGAACTGCGAACGACAGCCTTCAACTTTAGGATCAAGCATGTGCAAATAAAAACAAACACACAAACAAAACAAACAAACAACTCTTTCGGCACCCCTAGGGGCAGAGGGCTTTAGTTGCCAATCAATCTACATTGTATCATACATTATCTCCAAACATTCAAATTGATTACCGGTACCTTCCTTTAGTCATAGGCATAGGCAAATTATCTATCTGAATACTTTAAATTTTGGCATTTACATACCTTGGAAGTGAACAATAGTGTACAGATAATAATGGGGGGCTTTTTTTTTTCTTTTTGTTGCATGATTTACAGTAGCTCTTTCCTCTCTTCACTTCTTCTTCCAAGTACAGAATTGTTCAATCAACATAACAACTGGGCTGTCATACAGTATGATAAACAGTTCTGTGTCCAGGAAATTACATTTTCCCTTCAAATAATGAAGATAATCAAAAGACATGCAACTGGTATCTGCACACAAGTTACTGCTCCTCCAATTAATTCTTTGTTGCTTTGATTATAGCACAGAACATAATCACGCATTACACACAAAAAAAAAGAAAAAAAAAAGACAAGTGAAGAAATCAAACACAAAATTTGTCAACTATATCATGTATTCTTTGCATGATACAAATGGGAAATAAAACTGTTTGAGCATAAGTTTAAACCTAAATATATTTTTTAATCTTTCTTTGCTGAAACGCACAAAAGAATCTGAATCAACAATAAGCATTGATTTATCATATTCCATGAATACTTTATTATAGGACTTAAAAAGAGATACTCTGTATACTCACACACTGCATTCCACAATCATGTCAACTACAAGCTATCCTTGCAAGTATCTGAGGTGAGCCACTAGATGCTGAATACAATTCAAGCACCAAGAGATGGCGCTAGACCACTTTCAAGAGAAGTTGGCTCTTCATTATTCATTTTTATGTTCCCTGGCAGCTTTTTCATCAGTACCCTGTCGTCCCTCCAAACTTGACTTGTTATATTAAGTTTAAAGCTCCTTTTAGATCAAACTTCATCTGATGTCTACAAGTTTTCTTTTTTTTCCACGCACTGTAAAAGCATGGAACAATTTGGCTCCATTTACTATGTCCCAAAAGGACCATCCTAAGTTCAAACATGCCCTGTCTGAGGACCCTTCCCTCTCATTCTTTCTCTGAAAGTCCATCCTCTATGCAACCTCCAGCTAAAACTCCACAGGAGATGTTTAGGAGGTCTACTTATCCAAGAAATCCAAGAAAGCAACCCCTCTCTGGCATAGCTACGACACCTATCATTAAAGGGATCGTATAGTTTTGGTTGAGACTTAATTTTAAGTTTCTAACATTTTTGGGTGAGATAATGAGAAACCTCTTATGAAATATGAAAGAGCATGTAATTCTATGAGGAATTCAACATTTAGTTGATGAAAATTGGTTTTGAAATGGCTGAGATATCCAAAAAAGAGCGATTCTAATAAAGTGTGGGACCCACACTTTATTACGATCGCTTTGTTTTAATTTGATTTTGGATGTTTCAGTCATTCCAAACCCGATTTTCATCAAATAAACTTTAAATTCCTCTTAAAATGGTATGCTCTGTACTATTTCACAAGTGTTTTCTAGGTATCTCGCAAAAGTTAAAAGCCCAATTCTCATCTCCACCAATACTGTACTATCCCTTTAAAGTCGAACAGGAAGGCCATTGTGACACAATTGGGATCAGAGGGATTATAGGTTAACTCTACACATTGACTAGTATTTTCTAGACATTAATGCCAGTTAAGGAAACAAAGCACAGTATGGGTTAATCACACTCATAGTTCATTCTTTGATTGCCTGTTCATCTGAGACTCATTCCATTTTACATTTTTTTTTTTTTTTTTTTTTGATCATCACCAAATCAAATTATGTCCCTGAAGCTTTACCTTTCATCCTTGGCTTTTGAACGAGGAATACCAAATCTTTTTGATACAACAAATATCCCACCATTAAATCATCAACAAATGGGCATTTGACAAAGTGTCCATTCACATAAGAAGTGACTGGTTATACAAGATCTCCACCTTCACCTGATGATATGACATTCATAGCATCTGATCCCACATTAAAGCCATGATGAGTCCCCTGCTGAAAACACACTTTCTGTTCATTCTATGATCCCAAACTTAACCCGTTGAGGACTGGCTGATTTTGCTACAACACGCATTTCCCATACACACCTGCCCGAGTATACTCAGGACTAGTCTTCAATGGGTTAAGAATAATGTACAGTTGTACAAGAATACCTCTCTCAAGACATGAAAAGCTCAAGATTGACTTGGTTGACCCATCTCACATATTTTGAGTCCTCACACAAGATCAAAGGGTGTGACTTATTGTTAGTTTTGAGATGCATGATCACAAATGATATACAATGTAGCACCTCTTCACAGTGCGACCTAGGCATGGAATACAACCACTCACTGACATAAATTCAACAGATTTAAGGCCAAGTAAAAAAAGAAAGTAGTTTCTCGTCCGGGTTTTTTGAGCAAGGCGATGAGGGAGGTCCTTACTATTTGATATCTTACTATTTTTTCGGGGATTGTCAAAATGAAAGTAATATGTGTTTATATGTGTGATATAAACAACTTATCATTTGAGTGATGCACAAGTTAATACCAAATCTGCGTATATTGCTGTTTATGCATGACAAGTATACCAATTTAACTACACTTTGACTGTATTCATTCAGTCATATCAAGGGTATGGAAAAAAACACGTTTTTTTAACATAAAATACAGTTGTATACACATTTATGCATCACTTGTTGAACCTATGAATCCAACCATTCCTCTGAAAATGCATAGCATTATTTTTGCCTTTCAACACAACACAAACTTACTGAGTTAAATCTTTTCTCATATGAAAACTTACAGCTGTATTCGCTCAAGAATTTAAAATGCCGCAGACAGTACTGCCAATTGTCAACCCTGTGAAACAACCACCTGATTTCCTTTTTACTGAAAGACAGAATACGAACCAGTTGAATACTATATATTCACTATTTAAAGCCGTTCGCTGTGCACACGTGCGCTTGAGATCGGTTCTCTCCATCACTCCACGATTTTTTTTCCAGCTCCAGAACGCATGCTATGCTGGCTGGCTGGTCTCCTCTACTACAGGGAAACCCCGTTATAACGAGTTCGGTTATAACGAGGAACCGCTTATAACGAGGTGATCGCGTCGGTCCCGTTTTCCTTTGCGTGTAATGACAGAACGAATCGGTTATAACGTGTTCGATTATAACGAGATTCCGGTTATAACGAGGACAATTTCGGTAAATCTTGATAAAGAAAAACATAAGCAATTTGATCGGATATAACGAGGTTCCATTTCTATACCAAATTGCCGCTTTCAAACACGCGACAAATGAAACATTGGAAACCGAAATCTCGCTATCCACGTCTTTTCCCGTTTTGCAGAGAACCGTTCCCTCCATGTTTTCTTCTTAATCACGCGATAAGACACAGGAACACCTTCCGATGTTCCTACTAATTATTAAACATAATCATTCGGTTTTCTTTTTCGCGAGAAACGCGTGCGTGATTTTTTATGAGGTCAGACCACAGCGCAACGAGAAAAAAAATAGATAACGCATTCAAAAACTTTTCATATAGCGACAATAAAATTTGACCAAAAATGGACAATTGGAATGCGTGTGCAACTCATCATTATGTCCTTTCCAATTTTAGTTCCGACTTCCAGTTCTTTTGCTGGTTTTAAGCAAATATGACTTTGGATGATTAAAGCCGAAATAATAAAATCATCGCCCCGATCCCGCCGAGTGACAGTAGCGTTAAAATAGTTGAGTAACGCATGTTAACCTATACTTAATCGGTGCTCAGAAAAAGAAGCAAACGCATTTATTAGTTTGAACAGATCTGGATTTGTTCATTATCATTTAACAAATGATAATTTAAATATGAGTGTGTATGATCAAAGCAGAAATATAATAGTTAGTGAAATCATCGCGATCCTGCCAGGTGACAGTAGAGTAAAAATAGTTGAACAACGCATGTTAACCTACTTAATCGGTGCTCGGAAAAAGAAACAAACGCATGTATTAGTTTGAATAGATCTGGATGTGTTCATTATCATTTAACGAATGATAATTTAAATATGAGTGTGTATGATTAAAGCCGAAATAATGAATGAAATCATCGCGATCTCGCCGGGTGACAGTAGCGTAAAAATTGTTGAATGACGCATGTTAACCTACTTAATCGGTGCTCGGAAATAGAAACAAACGCATTCAACAGTTCAAGAACGGATGTACAAAACGCGAAGAGATTTTCGGAAGAAAATAAAGAACGCATTTTTAATCCCTTCGAGCGCAACGATCATACATTGTATAAAATTACAGCCAAATGATTCATGAAATTATCGAATTCCCGCTGGGCACCAACAGCGTAAAATACCTCGCAAGTTAGCGGTAAACAACGCACGTATGTTACTCTGAAATCATCGCGATCTCGCCAGGTGACAGTAGCGTAAAAAAAGTTGAATGACGCATGTTAACCTAAATCAGAAAAAGAAACAAACGCATTTATTAGTTTGAATAGATCTGGTACAGATTTGCGTAAACAGGATAACAACCTCCCACATTCAATCCTGTCACATATTTTCAAGAACGGTCGTACAAAACGCTAAGAGATTTTCGGAAGAAAATAAAGAATTTTTAATCCATTCGGGCGCAACGATCATACATTGTACATGTGTACAAGACTACAGCCTAAATGATTCATGAAATCATCGCATTCCCGGTGGGCACCAACAGCGTAAAAATACCTAGCAAGTTACGGTAAACAAGGCCTGTATGTTACTCTACACTATATATTTGCCCCCCATATTTGCGCTGGTGTTTAGAAAAAGCTTAACAAACAAGAATTACAATAAAGAATTAACTTATCATTTCAGCCTCTATTTCTTCGTCTAATTCACAAATAATCTCCCTTTATTCTCTCAATAATAACGCTCAATAATTGTGTAATAACAATGCAAAGGATATGTTTAAGTTTCATTGATGGGTATATGACGTCATGCTTATGTTTATCTTTGTTTTTAATGAGTATGGTTATAACGAGGTACCGGTTATAACGAGGTAATATCGCCGGTCCCACGGATCTCGTTATAACGGGGTTTGTGGTTACATTGCGCAATCAATCTAGCAGCACATGAAGCGGGCAACAGGCAACAGCACGAGAGAAATGTACAAAAGGTGCTCAACGTCCTGTCTACATCACGACGTACCGAGTGCGCTGTACATCACAGCCCAGGCCCGCCCATTAAACTACAGTTCAACTGCTTTGTCATTCCTTCTTGCCGAGCTCGCAGTGTGAAATGCATGCGTTATTACATACGCACTACAGAAGCTACAGCTGTACTACAGCTAAGTAGAGGACGCACTAGCGTAATTAGAAATAAGACATCACGATTGGTTAGTGAATTGTTGATTTTTTTTTTCGGCGGCCGAAAAAATAGTAAATATCAAAAAAGTCGATGCGGCAACTGAAAATCGATGCGGGCGGGGAGCGGGCTGGGACGAGAATTATGAATTTTTTGGTATTTTCAGCGCCATTTTGAAAATAGTAAATAGTAAAAAAATCGATGCGGCGGCCAAAATCGATGCGCGCGAGGACGAGAAACTGGTTTCTTTTTTTACTTGGCCTAACCCTTTTTTAGTACAAAGGACTTTGGACAGTTGGTAGAATGATGTGGGGTTTTCTGAGTGTGCCCATTGTCACTCAAATTTCACAAAGGGTTAATGTCCCCTACCTGCTTCAAGAAGAGGAAATGCACAATGGAATCATCATCATCTTCATCATCGGCATACTCAGCTTCCGGGTCCCATTTGAAGATTCTCTTGTCCTTAGACAGCTTGGCACCTGCCACAAAGAGAGAAAGAGGAGAAACGAATGTTTTTGAGTATACTGTATACGCCAAATATTTCGCGAGGTTTTTATTTACGCGAATTTCGCGAGTCAGGTGCTATTCGCGATGTTAAAGACACGCGAAAATATTGACTCTGATCCTGATGTGTATGTGACGTACGCGTGTACATTTCTCTGTTCAGTACAGGACTCCACAATCGTGAATTTAACCACTCGCGAGATCATCGGGAATTCCCAATTCATGAAAATTTAGATATATATATGGCGTATTCAGTATACCAGTAGGAATCTTAGACTCTACTTGGTGGCACTTGCACAACAGTAATGATTTTTGACAAGGGGAACTGGAGGCACATGGCTCCAATACCCATCTGCTATGGCCACGGAAGACATTCAATGAGTCCTAAGCCCCTGTCACAAGTACCTGATCATGACCCTGCCCACACACAGGAAAATTTACAGCACTATTACATGGCATGAGTGAGTTGTCACCAAACAACAAAAATCCAGACATTTTTCTAAAAATCAAATCCTTCTAGTACACTTGAAGGATTTGGAACCTGTGCACGGGTATTTGCCAACAGGTTGAAGTGGATCAGTTGTCAAACTACAGATGGTTTCACGCTTGACCGAATTAAAGAAAAATCATCAATTTGAAAAGGAAGGGACTGTTAGAGGAACAAAATTTTGGGCAGCACGAGTTGTCAACAATTGAACTACATCTGTACGTATTCAAATTCAAAATAAATCAAATTCTGATGTTGAATTTTATGGGCAAAGCGACTACATATGAGACACCAATTCCTTATATCCACAGCCCAAATACACTTCACGATTATTTGTAAAATGATGTCAGACTTCAGTTTCACGGGGCTGTTTGTGCGTGGAGAGGTGAGAGCCGCAGCAAAAAGCACCAAAAATTTCAAGTCGGATCAGCTGGCCGATAGGTGCGGCAGCCGTGCATTGAGCAAACCTGCCGACAACCCTGTTTTGGTGGGTCGCTGCAAATCGGTTGATTAAAACTCGATTTTTGTCCAAAAGCGCTGACAGAATTTTTCTCCTTTTCATCATGGAGAGTGGACATGATTGTGGAACAAAAAATCACTGTGTGAACTTGCGACAATTTATATGTCAGACGTGAGATGGATGATATGTGAACAGGAAGGGGGCCTCGCGAGCATCTCCCCCTGAATGCCTGCCCATAAGGATCCTTCCTCATGAGCGCCTGGCCATGCTCATATAGGCCTCTTGAGCATGGCCGAGGTGCCCATGAGGAGGGATCCTTAATGACTTAAGAGCAGGAGCCCCCGTCATGAGCGGGTTTCCTGGATTTAATTTGAGACCCCCCCCCCCCCCCCCCCCCCCCCCCGTGACCCTGGATTGCCGAGTATTACATAACTTGGAATCTCAGCAATACAGTGAGTAAAGAAATATAAAGGTGTGAATTAAAAAATTATAGTCTTTTCACGGCAATTGTGCACTCTCCAGCCCTAAATTATTGGTACCTCATTCCCCGTACACCAAGGTGATATCCCATGAACCACAGCGCACTGAGCAGTTGGCGATCTTCTCTTGCTGTATGAAACGCCGTTTGACAAGTGATACAGTCACTAAAAGCCCGCCTCACTTACTGCACTTCCGCGGAGCTAGCTGACACATCGAACACTGTGCGATTGCAATATCCCGTGCCTTTGCTCTCCGCTGCACGATTATCGAGCTTTACATTTGTAATGCTACATCACAGAAAATTGCCATGATCAGGCGCAAAATGTGAGAAAGTTGGCAGTAAGTCTGTGATACAACAGCTTCCATTTGCGAATATCCTGTCTACCCACAACAGTTACGTATTTTCATGCCTTTGTCATCCATCCCACAAACCACCCACGTGGGCGAGGCTTGCGTGTGTGATACACAGCCCTGTCAATGTACACAAGTGCGTGCTTTGCACGGCGTCTGGTTGGGGCCGATCGGGCGAGTAAATCGGTAACCTTGTAGACGATATAAACACAACAAACTGACGAATCGGTATAAGATTTTGGATTCTTTTTTTCATTATTTCACAGAATGATTTTGCCAAGGCAGTGAACATAATGTCCTTTGCTATAGGTCAACTATTGATCCCCTTGCTTGAGATAAACGCAGCATGATCCATTCATTTAAAATCATGAAGGACAAACGTTTACCACTGGTTACGTTCCGTTGTGTGCCAATGCTTGGCAATGCACAGTACCCTGTTTGTCTCTTCTCAATCACCCGAGCAGAAAATGTCATGTGGCGTACCGTCCTTTTTTCATTACGCACACTCACGAGTCACGTTGACACATGATACATACAGTGCATCCCAACGATAGGCACTGCCAATGGCCCTAGCTGCCACTGCCGCATATGTGCACTGAAATTCAATGTGCGCTGTGCGTCACTGTATCCCCATAGGAATACGTGTTGTATGCGGGATGATCGTTGTGCTATCACTGCGAATTTTTAGTGCATGTGTCAATGGAAATGTGGAAGGATATTAGTTTTCACTTTGTGTGAACAGACATTTTTCGGTACGTATCGAAAATACAGGATTTTCACTTACCAGCGAAGGTGACAGTTGCCTTCGGAAAGCCGGAATTTCAGCGCAAATTGCGATGATTCGAAAGTTCGTTAAGTTTTGTCTTTGTTTGTCTATTTACCTATATTAAATGCAAACTTCATTATTTCGTTTGACATTTTTGGAAAGCTTAGGTGATGAACAATTTCTTCAATGCAAAACCTAAGCTGCGCCAGCCAGCGCAACGGGTATGTGGCAGCTGGAAGTAGGGCACTGCAAGACAATTTTCAGTCGATCTCGAGTCAAAGTTTGCATGTTGTTGCATTTTCTCCGCGCGCGCGGGAATAAACCCGTGCGTGCGTCTATAGGAGTTGTATACGTTGAAGTTTGCATACAAACGTACAAATGCCATGCAACAAACTTGCCTCCTTTTCATCGTCATTAATTTATATTTGTTGAATTCCACCACAAAAAAAAAAAAACCTAACTTAGTCTAACATTAGTTATTCAGAAATTCCTTCCACCTACATGGGTAGCCGTTGGCACATGCACGCATATCGGTAATGAGCGATTTGACTTTGACATACGCATCGCATGACGCCGAACGCCGCGCCGCTAGGCCACCCTGCAAATAAACGAGTACAGCATAGTCTGCCAGCCGGTACTTCAGGCGATGCCTTGTGCGAAACGGGACTCCCTGATGCCGTGGACGCGCACCCGTCACTATCTAAGCAGGCGCTGAGCGGTGACGTAGCAGACGACGTAGACTTCAGAGCGCACATTTAAAAATACGGAAACGCAGAAGGTTCGATCACAGCTATCGCGCGATATCAGCAGTGGTTTGTGGTCAAAAAATCAACACGTAATTTCTTGCATAAGTGTAATCAAATTTCGGGGTCAGTTTTTACTGATTAAAATCATATTTTTGAAGTTCCAAAGCACAAGGTATGATTTTGTGGTTTTTTACTTTGCAATGAGAGTTCTTTTGAAGAACGTAGAACATTTTTTGATTTCTATTGAATGAGCCTAACTTACCAACGACCGTGAAATCTCACACACACATACACACAGTGCTCACAGTACTGGAACACATGCTGTCGAATCCCCGGTGCCTGGCTGAGTGATAAGTTACATGTTAAACTTAGAATCTACTTCCGTACTTGAATTTGCATGCACTGCTACAATGCTAGCGTAAAATCTCGCATCGTTAATATAGGGGCCCTAAATTGCCCTTTTGGATTCACTGTTCTCAGCCTGCAACAGCACACACACAACACTGCCCAGCCACACACAAATGACATTACACAGACCAACTGGCACTCCACTGATACAGTTTATCACCATCGGCATCAGGGCATCAGAGTAGACGGGGATCAGAACAGTACTACTAGATCTAGTACAGGATTATCGTAGTTTACCATTGTTTACAAGTCAAGTTCTTAGGTATCACTGGATCACTCACCCCAAAAATATTCTTTTGCCATTTTAATTCGATCTTTTTGGTGCTGTTAAACAGTAGGTGATTAAATAATTGGCGACTATGCAGCAGACTGAGCAGAAGAAGCGGTCGCAGTTCGTTCTCCCCCAAGTTCTGTTCTGTAGGTCACCCACGTGCAACGTTTGTTCCTGCTGTCTGTTAGTTCGCGCGGTATGTGTCCAACACGTTGCAACTTATTGCGCAGTGCATACAACATGTGCACAGTACGGGCCATTTAAAAAAGCATGCCAAGAGCGCCACTTCCACTTCCGGGGTGTTCTGTATAGCAACCTCGCACCCGAAAGTATGAGTGGGCACGCGGGAGTTCCTCTAAACCACTACTGCTCGTGTGAATTATCGGGAGCTGCACGGATGCGGTCTGACCGTTCCTCCATTGGCGAAGGATTCTGCAACATGATGAACGGGGAAGCACCGTGAAGCCAACATAAGTTACATAACACACACGAAGTCTCGGCTGAGGGCCTTTGTCAAAATTATGCTACAAAATGTCTCACAAAATGTCTTATAGTAATTAGTGCACTAATCTAATAGTACATACATGTCTGTACATGCACACTGATCGTGAAGGTCATAAAGTGTAACACTTGTAAACCTCATATCTAATGAATGTTGATGTCATTTATCATTTCTTTTCAAAGGAAAAAATATTTCAAACTTCACTCTCTTCTGTGATTTAAAAAAAAAATCTTTGTTTGTTTGTTTGTTTGTTTTTGTGTGGGTGTTCTTTTTTTTCCGCCTATGCTGAAACTCCCCACATTGGTCTTAAAATCAAACTACTGTAATATTTGTTTTGTTTTGTTTAATAGTGGTGTCCGTCGTTTTAATGGGTTTTTTTTGTTTTGTTTTTAATACACTGAAAACTTCACAGGAGAGAATGAACACCATGGTATATGTTATGTGTATCTCAGTTCCTCCCAAGAAATAATTTTTTTTTTCCCCTTCCAGGCAAGATGGAGTTGCAAAGAATGTGCATATACTTCTTCATCACGGTTTATTGGGTATTCCATTTGTTAAATAACTGTAATTATTGTGTTCATTCTATTAATAGCATCATTTGTTCATGCACATGGGGGGGGGGTCCACTTTATTCACACTGTGCACACATTATTATACAGTATGAAACCTATCATTTTCTATTGTTACTGCTAGGCAAGGGATTTTTGTACAGCCTCAATTAAAGGACAAGTTCACCTTTATAGACATGTGGGTTGAGTGAATGCAGCAATATTAGTAGAACACATCAGTGAGAGTTTGAGGAAAATCGGACAATCCGTTCAAAAGTTATGAATTTTTGAAGCTTCTGCTCAGTTACGGCTGGATGAAAAGACTAAGTAAGCTTGTGACATCACATGAGTACAACGATATAAAGAAAGCTAAAGAAAATTCAACATATATCCATTTTTCTCGCATAACAAAAGAACACTCGACTTCTCTCTTTCAGAAGGCGGGGGATTAATATTACCCTTAACATACGTCAGCAGCAAGTCGAAGAAATGTGCACTTTATTCAAAAAGTAAAGTTTTGTGAAATTCTCTTTCTATTTTCCTCATATAGTTGTATGCATGTGACATCATACACTGTAGTAGTCTTCTCATCCAGCAGTGACTGCACAGATACTTAAAATATTCTGAACTTTTGAACGGATTGTCCGATTTTCCTCAAACTTTCACTGATGTGTTCTACTAATATTGCTGCATTCTCTCAATCCTAATGTATAGGAAGGTGGACTTGTCCTTTAACTCATAGCTGATTGAAACTATATACCAGGTATTGAGTATATATGTGTTATCTATCAAATCTAAGTGACAGCACCATATTTCAACAGCAACATACAGTATGTTTGTATTGTCTACCTCTTGACAATGTGTTCAGTATTGCCCTACCCAATCTGAGATTTAGTTTTTTTCCTTAAATCTTAGTTCGCAAAGCGAAGTCATACATACATACACATGAGCAGATGTATTGCATAGGTGGCCTTACAAAGTTACCCATCACAACCTACTTGTACTAAAACATTGCATAATTTTTGTTAGCATATAGAAAATGATTATGGACAATTCAAATCAGAAACAGCATTCTACATGTCTTTACTCTTCTCTTTTTTCTGCATATTTCTATATGCTCAGTATAATTATACTGCTGCTATTTTGATATTTTAATTGTATCTATATACCTCATATCACACACCATACTACAAAGTGTGCTATTACTCATAAAGTAAACACTCAATCAAACACACAACACATGCACACTCACTAAAGCGTTACTCCTAATTCACTACTGCAGGTCACTGCAAGAAACATGGGTACCATTTCATAGAAATCTTCCCAGACCTTCACAGAACTTTTTGCCATATCCCATCATCCACACATATACATTGTACATCCATCCAGCCTGCCTCACACACACACACACACATACACACACACACACGCACATACACACACACACACACACACACACACACACACACAGATATTACATTATTGTATATCAAATATATTAAAAGCTATAATCACTTTGGTCAAGAGGTATTATATCAAGATATATATTTGTCCTTTCATGACCTAAAATGTCTCTAAAAATCAGAAAATGTGACTATATAATGTATATATTTCTCATTATATATCTTCTCCACCCTCTCTTCCTTCCCCTCTCCCACACTCACATACGTAAAGCAACCACACATGCATACATTTAGAGATCATTGTCTCTATTAATGAGACGAGAGAAATGTCAATTTTCATTGTTTAGAAACAGGGAGAGAGAGAATTGTTCAAAAATAGGAAAACAATACTTCTACAGCACAAGAATTACACAAAAAATATGCAATCAGTACACCTGTGTCCACTTGGAATGGGCATCTTGCATTTACTTCTGTATGAAAGTTTTTTCTTCATTTTACATATTTACCACACAAAAAAAAACATATTTTTACCTTTCCTGCCACAATTATGACAGTGTTTGCATTTTCTCAATAGTGTACTTTTTGTCTTGCGTCAAAACAAAGACAAGAACAATGATATGCAACAATACAATTTCATATTCAATGCATACTGAGCTTCATACATTGGAGGTGTACAAAGATAAGTAAAGAATTCAGAGGTCTTCATACGTGAATTCACTAAGGCAATGTATAAAATAGAGTCAAATAATATCTGTACTGTCATAGTTCATTTACCAGAGAATCTTGGAGAAACATAGCACTCATGGTTCTAACCTTAAATCCTGCCAATGGAGATTGCAGTGTTATTATAACACTGAGGCCAAAATAATCATTATGGCCTTTTTACCATCAAAACTTTGAACAAGATTAGATGAGCTCGTTACTTCTGTGCCCTAATTTGCCTACAGAATATCCTAATCTTACATCTCAAGGATGCAACCTTGTAGATAGTTTCCTAAATTCTATCAATACCTACATCTTACAAAAAAAAATCAAGGAAGGATTAAATGCCTCACAAATGCCTGCTCTTACACACTGGATGGAAAGGTTTCTATATTACCCTACATATGCATTCAACCTTGCTTAAGTCAGGCGACATAATTGTAACGATCGCCTAAGTTGAAGGTCTTTCCAAGTCCTCTTCTCTTTATATTCTATTGACATTAATCCCTCATAAGTTGAATTTTCTCGAAGTCGAAGCAATTTCTTCAGTCAAAATAGATTTGACTCAGGCAAGGTTGACTGTAATTGCATTAGGTCTGCTGGAATAAATTGACCTTATGAATTTGAGGGGAAATTCATCACAAAGTCCCATCAAACAGCATACAGAAACTATATCGAACAATAAGCCAAGCATGACACACAGGCAATGACTTGCCACATCAGCATACAATGTAATATCTTGACCAAGCGCGAATTAAGTTAGGTCAAGGAAGTATAAACCATTTCACTGACTCAATCACATTACAGCCAGAGTATAGATCTTGGACATCATGAGCAAACAGTTTTCAACTTCACAACACCATGTTACAAATAAACAACTTGCATGCATAAGGAATTAAAAAAAAAAAAATAAACAAATTGCTCTTGGACCTACTACTTCATATATCTGACATTAGGGAGCTTTAGATTTTAGACTTGCGGACGTTCAAAGGAAAAAAACATGTTCTGAGCTTGCGCAGTAGCGCGCGTAAAGTCAATCTATTTTTAGCTTGCGTTGCCTGAGTTGTGTACTAGGCGTACTGGGCTATTTTCACGTCCGCACAGTTTGCGACGTAGAGAGCTACTTCATGCACCGATCATATGGGGGCGCGATTTAATTTTTCTACGTTGCGTCCCAGCGTAATCTAAAGCTACTTTTCCACACGACGCAGGGAGAGGAGAACGTCCAGCGCAAGCGTCGGCTCAAACGTCTGCGCGTCAAAATCTAAAGCTCCCTAATGTAACATGCCCTGCACACTCACAACTGTGCCAGATTTTCATTGTTAACCATGAAGTCTTCAGCACATTTCCAGAATTTTCGATTCACTGACACAAGGAAATATAAATTTTAATCGACAACACAATCAATCAAAGTGCCCAACACTTTGTAGGTCTGCTGTGACTAATTTGTGCCACAGTGAACCTTATGAAGCATCCAATTTTGGCTTCTTGCTGGCGTGACTCCATATGCTAGAGCCATCAATAGGTGCATCTCTTCATACACAACATCAGTGCATAATTCAAACTGGACACATTTGGACTTTCGTGAGCTTCCTATTAATCTTTCTTATTTTTTTAAAAATGAAAATCATATGCTTATCCATCAGTCTTGGAAGGTCATTGCGCTTTTAACATTTGTGACCATCATGAGGGGGTATAAGCTTTTGTCTAAATGTCTGGAAAATGTTGCAAGCAATATAATGTATACATGGAGGGGGGCTACAGACTCACTTTCACACACTTCAATTAATGTTAGTTCAAACACAAGTTTCTGCTAAATACTCAGCAATATTTGAACTGAACAGAAGTGCAGTGCAACCACCTAACAGTGACAACACAAATTACATACCGTAATAGCAATGCAAATGCTGCATTTTAGGCATGGAGCAGACATTCAAAGGGTCTTAATATCATCCATTTGACTAAATTTGTCACAGTATCATTCCATTTCCCTAATTTTGCCCAGTCAACTCTGCATTTGTCTAGTCTATTGGGGCTGAGAAATATTCCTTGGCTTAGGCAATAATCCATCAGCATAATGGGATTAACCCATTTTTGTCTAACAATTCCAGTAATGTAGAAATTAATTTGACTTGTGTGACTTTTAAGATCTGCAGAATTGGCTGTATATTTCAAACAAAACAAATACTGTCTGTATTAAAAGCTTCATTTTACATTTGTAAGACAAAACTTTCTCATCAAGGAGCATTCCTCTTTTTGAAAGCTGCATGGTGGAAAAAAAATCAAGGTATTTCTGGCTTAATGTACATATCAAGCCCACTCAGTTGAAACTCTAGGGACAATCTTGATGAGCTAACCTTTCTTACAAATATGTAAATCTTCCTCAATGTATGTTTCATATTCCTAAACATTGAGGAATCACAAGGACATCTTTCTTCTTACGTCTTTTTCTTCTCCTTTTCTTTCTATCTGATGCCAAACATTAAAGCTGTTTTGGCTAAGCTCTTCCCAACAAAGAATGACACACACAAAGAACTTCATTGCAACACCCATTGTTTGGACTACCTGAACCCTTTTGGCAGCTAAGACATATCTGAAGGGGAAACAAAATGGAAAGCCTGTTTCCAGTGTTACACAAAGAAATTTCACAGGCCCCAAAACTTTCAGTTAAGCTTAGTTTATACAAAAAAAAAAAAAAAAAAAACCCATACAATTCTATGTCCATGCTTTTATGCAACAGAGGTGCCACCAAACACAAACATTACTCACCGAAATTTCATTTCTAAATTTGAATGTCAAACATTGCCATATATCTATTTGTTTGAATATTCATTTTTTTCCCCTATATAATGGTGAACGTAGATAACCAATAGCATTTGTAATGTAAATTGCCTTTAAACTGCAGCTTCGAAATAAATGTGATGTGCATTTAGTCGGGCAAGACAAAAAGTAGGTTCACAAACTAACTTCCATCAAGAAGCAAGATCACTACTGATGACAATACGTGACATAACATCAAAAGCTGGAAACAAAGATTCTAATTCTACCGAATCTCACCGTCGTACCAACTTCACATCAAACAAGGAACATGAAATAATTCAAGTGTACACTACTTGACATGAACTGGGAAGGACTGATATCATGCTTTTCCTTCCATGTTTTAGAGTTGAAGTCCTACTCAACTGATTTTACTCAATTTCATTGATCTTTTATACTAAATCTGTGTTAAAAAAAAAAGAAAAAAAAAAAACCTAGCAGCATGGGGATTCATCCAGTAGGAAGGCTGGTCCAATTACGATATATTCAAATACCCCGTAATTAAGTGCATTGGCTTTACCACTGATCTCCATAGAGTGCACACACAGCCAAAGAATCTCAATCGCAGTCGAACGTTGCCGATGAGCGTACACTTCAATGCACATATTTTCGTCGACAGGCAAGCAGGCTGTGTTAGTTGCAGTTTTCGAATGTACCACAGTTGGCAGCGAACGAGGATCAATTTAATCGGGCCACCCTCCTCCCCACACGCTTCCAGGTCTTCAATATGCAAACTAACTTAATGGACTTGGCTAGATCTTTATCTTCGAATTCACCTGGGGCTTGGCCAGTCAGTGGAGAAGCAAAGATGAGAAGCAAGATGGCACTCTTGTACCCTTAGGAGAGGTAACACTTTGTGGTGTAGAAAAAAAAAATATATTCAACATGCACTGACAACACATACATTTATAACAAAAAGGTAAAGTGTCCTATACTTTTAGCAGGACAGCTTTGGGAAATATCCTCTTTAAACAGGACATAACAGTCAGGTCAACGTTGACAATTATGTTGACTGCTTTCAGAACTCACATACACAAGGCATGTTTAATACTTTGTTCTACATGCTGATAAAATATAACCACAGCAAGGGTGGGGGGGGGGGGGGGAAGAAAAGCAGGAAAGATTGTCTGTATCTGTTTGGGTAACGAAACAATAACACCTCAGAGGTAAAATTCATACAATATCCAGTTGGTCAGATTTTACATTTTCCTAGGTAAATAATTTATAACAGACACATTCCTGTGACAGCTGCTGAAAATGTCACTCTCCTACATAATTATTTAACTCACTATCTATGGGGGGGGGGGGGGTAGGTTGGTTGGAGATATCACTTTAATATGACTCTTTAATAAATGAATACTGTATGAAATACTAGACAATAGGAAGAAAAGAGCCATCCCGCGTGGCTTGAAATCAATCCTTATATCATGGTATTATCCTCAGAAAGAGACAGGTAGTTTCTCAGCAGTGGGTAATATGATATCATTGGTTGATTAAGAATGCTGTCTAGAAAGAATCTCACATGGCTTTCTCTATTAAAACAAAACAAAAACAAAAACAAAGAATGAGGCCAAGGAAAAATGGACAGACTACAGCAAAATACAGCATCCGCAAAAGTCATTTACTGCTATCTTCAGCCAAAGGGGAGGTGGGAGGATTAAATTTATGTGCATTTGTTCATAAGAGGAGTGCAACTGAATGCGTTCCAGAGTACATTAAATGCACTATCGGCAATGACAATCTGCAAAGTGAGCCAGTGCAAATACAATGAGAAAGCAACATGCACTAGAATGATGATAGAGCTACAGCTACAATGATCAAAAGGGCCTTCAAACATCTCAGAGACATTTCATGCCTATGTGTTAGCAAGCAAAGGGGGGGGGGGGGTGCAAGGAGAAGGAAATAGTTTCTTCTACCACTAGTATGCATACTTGAGTGTATGTATTTCACGGTCACTGCAAAACATGTAGGATGTGCATGGGCTGAATAACTATGGACAAAATTTCGCAGGTTGAAATAAACATTCAATACTTTGATTCTTTTGGGAGAGGGCACAGTGTCATATATCTTTGGCATAGCCTACCGCGGCCACAGCCTGGCAGTGACCCGCCGCCTGGCACAAAGACAGAGATTTGAGAAGTCCATACGCGGGTATATAACCACACGATAGTGCTCTGGGGACGACTTCGCAAACCATATAATTATACACCTTGAAATGCACCATAACACATTTTACATAAAACTCAACACTTCAGTGCACTAGTTTGTTTCCCACAAGCTCTGTCTTTTTTTTCCTTTTTGTTGATAAAACTGAAAGAAAACAAATGAACATTCCATTCAAATAGCTGCACAGAGACATTGGTCAACACCGAAATTTTCATCATTACGTATCACCGACGAACAATTTTCTGCCGCGTACCCCCAACTTCCGAGGGCACCCAGGGCAGGTACACAGACTGGTGGTTGACCCACCAGATAGGACATATTACAGCACATATTCATGATCAAAATGACATTGCCTCGAAGGAACTACACAGGTTTCCTCCGATTCATATTAATGAAAGTATTTTCATCTTCCAGCTATGTACAAAACTTGATATTCATCCTATAATAACAGTTATCATTCCTGCGACACATTCCTGGTTTCCGTCACTGACCATGCTTCTGACACATTCGAGAAGCCGCAATATACCGAACACAACTCTTCTTTCTTAATTTGTATCTCAGAATTAATTTACATCTTCTTTTTAGCAATTTACAGGCCAGTACACTTTTAGTTCAATTTAAAAATATACATTTCCAAGTGTGAACCAAGGCTTCAACGACATCCATTTCATATCTGATTTCTCCGACAACTATAAATGAAATGAGACAGACATAAATATTACATCTTCCACTCACAAGCCACTCTAGTCTTTGGCTTGAATAAGAAAATAAAACAAAAATAAAAAAGGTACAGATTAACAGGCAAAACAGCTTACATTTGAACAAAGTAATTTTTGACAACAAAGTGATTTTTTTTTTTTTGACATCAAATTGAAGAGCCCACAGGTGGAAATGGCTAGCATTCTTTTTAAAGCTCCAAGACTACCACGAACGTGAAATCAATAGCACCTCAACAATAATAATGGCCAATATAAGCAACCACTTTATTTCCCTTCGCCAACACTTTGCTGACTGCAAATACCTTTTCTTGTCAAATCTGCAAGTCTGAATGACAGCTCTCAACGTTGCATGAAAGAAACACTGGCTCTCACCAACAAAGAATTCAATTACCTTTTAGCTAAAATCCCTGGTTGATTTTTCACTACAAAGAGATACCACAACCCCAGTATATCTCTTACCATATTCTCTGCCCCACCAACCCCCCCCCCCTCCTTTTTTCCCCCTGCTGTATACCTCTGGATCTGTTTAGTCAATATCACATCATGTAAGCTCCAGAGCCCACACAAACAGCTAATAACATTCTTTTGTTTGTAAGAAGACCAGCTGGTGTGTGGCTGAGCATTATCTCACCCTCTGCCATCAAACTTCCACGTGATCGGTTCTGCATGACTATGAAAGGTTTTCTGGTTGCACTAAAAGAGGACACAGATATACACCGTACAAGACAAAAACTGTGGTCCCTTGCTTAACACTTTCCAGAAATTAGCAACCTGTTCGGCAATCGAAAGTGAAAGCAATCGGGTTTTGACTCCCCGCTGCTTAACATGAGATGCTAAATGCAAGCTAAGTTGAAATCGCTATCATCTTTCATGCCATAAGTATAAAAACCTGTCTGGACTATCTGGCCTACTTTGGGTTCTAATAGGTTGTCGTCATTGCATATCTGTATTTGGAGTCTTGGCAAATATACTCTGATGATATCTATGGGAAAAGGGAAACCCCTAAAACTATCCTATATTGAGCTAGAAATAAGAATAAACCATTCCCAAATCTTCTCCATACTCCCCTTGCCTGCAATATTCAAGGCTCCCTGTATACGAGTGATTTCAAGGAAAAGAAATGGTGTTGGTGTTAACCTCCTAATTGATGGTATCTGTATGGCCAAAGTCCCACCTGAACAATTACGGCCTGGTCAGCAACATGCATGTCATTGGTCAGATGGTCAAGTCCAGTGGCTTGGAATACACTCTCAATAGAACATACACAATCACTCGAAAATGTTCTTCCTGAACACATCAAATCTCATATTGCAACAGAGACTTCCAAAGAAACTCACTTCAGGCTCTTATAATTTTTTTTTTTGTCAAAATAATTCGCCTCACAACAGTACCAAATAAAAAAAATTAAAAAAAATAAGAAAAAAATGAGATGGAAATAGCCAAAGTTGTTCTCTGTCTTCCATTTCCGATCGCTCAGAGGATCGTTTCTCTGCAAAACAACCCTACAAAGAGATAGCATCCTATGCTGTAAATGATAGCTGTGAGAGAGAGAGAGAGAGACAGCGATAAAGGTGGATCGGTGATAAGGCCCTGGTTTAGCTGGGTGGCTTTTCCTGGAAGAGGTACAGGTTATTGGTGGCCGCCACCGCCAGTATATTCTCCCTGGGGTGCCAGGCCGTGTGCAGAATCTTGCGGTTGAAGTCCAGGCTGTCCACGCTGATCTCGTCCTTCTTGCGCTTGCCGCCGGTGCTGACGCGCCGCGGCTTGAGCACCTGCAGCGGTTTGGTGTTCTCGCGGGACGCCTCCAGGGTCACGTCGCGGCTCGTGCTGCGGTCGAATATCCTGAAGAAGTTGTTGTACGACCCGGTCATGATTGCACTGCGCGCCAGAGAAGAACAAAAGACAAGTTGTACAGGTTAACGATTCTTCTAATGCATCAAATTCAAATTCAAAATTGAATGAATTTCATTTCAATATAAAGCGATACAAAGTAATATTACATAATGCTTAAAGGACAAGTTCACCTTCATAAACATAAGGATTGAGAGAATGCAACAATATTAGTAGAACACATCAGTGAAAGTTTGAGGAAAATTGGACAATCGATGCAAAAGTTATGAATTTTTAAAATTTTTGTGTTGGAACCGCTGGATGAGGAGACTACTACAGCTTGTGAGTCATATGCGTACAACAGTATAAAGAAAATGTAAAGAAAATTCAACATATTTTCACTTTTTTCGCATAATAAAAGAGCACTTGACTTGCCTCTTTCTAAAGGCAGGGGGAATAATATTACCCATAACATTTGTCGGTAACGAGTCGGGGGAATGCGTTCTTTTTTCAAAAAATGAAATTTTGTGAAATTCTCTTTATATTTTCCTTATATTGTTGTACGCATGTGACATCTAAGTTATTCACACACTGCAGTAGTCTTCTCATCCAGCGGTTACTGCACAAAAACTTCAAAAAGTCATAACTTTTGAACGGATTGTCCGATTTCCCTCAAACTTTCAATGATGTGTTCTACTAATGTTGCTACATTCTCTCAATCCTTATGTTTATGAAGGTGAACTTGTCCTTTAATGAGTACAGAATATTTTTACGAATTATGAATCACACAAGCTTCAACAAGACATTGTATACAATTAAAGAAATATCAACTTTACATTTTGATAAATAAACAAGCAAATACAACTTTATTTTTTAACTATATGGAAAAGAGGCATTCACAAGAAAGCATAGCTTGTAAATTTTGTGAATTACTCTGGGAGATAAGGGTATCTCAAGATCCACCAAGGACTCCATGCATGTAAATTTTGATTTCATTACGTCAGGCGAAAGCAGATAGAAAGAAAGGACTATGACAAGGACAAGAACGAAAGTAAGGACTATACAGGCAGGATGAGAAACTATATAGATAGAATTCAAAACAAGAGGGTTGATAATAAAACTTAAAGACATCTAACTGAAGACTAATGTCAGGAAACAAGAGATAAATAACATAAGGTAAAGCAGGTACAGAAATGGCTCCAAAAATTATGGTGAGGTATAAAGGGTGCAAAACAAGCTTCTAACTCTATATCATGAATCCAACAAAGATCACTAAAATCCTAAGAATTGTTCTTGTTGAAAGCATCAAACTGTACTTGCATATTTCACAATCTTGAATTCTTCTTCTTCCTACTTTACTTCATGTTTAATATTGACACTCAGCTGTCTGTGGGTCAGTCAATTATCTACAAATGTTGCTATGGTGTGCCTCTGCTGTATTTCATTATTCTCATAATAGGTCAACAGCACATCTTCTCAATGTGAGATGACAGTTTCACATGATGGTAAGAAAAATAAAATTACGTATTTGAAAGCTTGACAGCATAACCCAACAATGTGTTGAGCAGCTATACGCTCCTTGAACCAAGTTTCATTTGGATGGTGAAAGTGTTTCAGAGAGCAATTA
Source organism: Diadema antillarum (assembly GCF_040938485.1). Classification (NCBI taxonomy): domain Eukaryota; kingdom Metazoa; phylum Echinodermata; class Echinoidea; order Diadematoida; family Diadematidae; genus Diadema; species Diadema antillarum. Next base: position 1,096,096 of record NW_027271698.1, read on the forward strand.
TTGTGGATTTCAGCATTCTAATTTCACCTTTTGACCCCACGGCCCAAATCTTTCCCAACAGAATCATTGTGCAGTAATGCATATACATAGCAAGTTAAATGGAGTGTATACATGGAGTGATTTCCAAAGGCATGGAGAAAATAGTGTAATGTCATCATTGAAAAACATTCTATAGAGCAGGTGCATTAAGCTGCCTATGATGCACACACACAGGGAAAATTTACCTGTCTGTGCCGTTCCAGACGCATTCAAACTTGTCGAATATGCAGTCGTTTTCGTAGAGGGAACAGAGCTTGCTCCGTAGGTACTCGTGGACGGGAAAGGTCTCGACTGGCTTGGTATCCATCAGAAGGTCCCACACCTACCATGGAGGATAGAACAACAGAATCAATTATAATTTTACATTCTTTGAAGGTTTCCATCGTGACAGAACGTTTAGTGGGTGGTGATCTGGCCAATCAGAGACATGCTCTCTAGGGAGCCCGTGTTCTTTGGATCCCGCCTCAGTGTGTACGTATGGTTCCACAACATTTGCTCCATCAACAATTGCTCCCATGAAATATCTGCACGCCAAGTCAAATATAAATTCTACCCACAAACATAACCCTTAATTCTATGTAAATCCTCACATCAAACTAAACCTAAAACCTAATCACAACCCTCACCCCAACCCAAAAGTCCTTGGAAAGAATAAGGCTGGAGCAATTGTCGCTGGAGCAAATGTTGTGTCACAGTTTGTATATGTGTATATATAGCCTTTCATTCTTATCAACCACTCACTTTTCCCCCAAGGGTGGGAAGAACATGCTAATCCAAACATAGATATGGAGTAGGTCTTTTTCAGACCACACTCTCATCCAAGAAAGTATCCTGTAAAAGTGGAAATTTTCTTGGTGCTGAAATTTTCGTGCATTTCGCGCAACCAGAAACTAGCGCGAAAATAAAAGCACAAGAATATTTTTGTTTGCCATATGTTCCAGTAGTTGTATGTCTTGATTCCGCAGAATTAAAAGCCCGCAAAACTCTTCTTACCCGGTCGAGCACGAAAAATTAGTAGGGCGTAAATATCGACTTTTACAGTACATGGAGTACAGCGAAACCACGCAGTGATACTTTGTTTTCATTGTTGTCGTTTTGGGGAACAGGTATACTGGACAAAAGAGTGTTATGAATCACAACCCTGTCCACATACACATATGTGACCGGTGACAACGGTTTCAGGCAAAAGTCGGGAATTTTGAAAATTCATTTTTTCACTGAATCACATTGCCCATTTCCTAAGCTTTGCATTGATATAAAACACTTGTATTCTTCGGCACCATAAGTGGGCATAGAAAGAGAAATAAAATGCACTTTTTAAGTTGTTAGCCTGACAAAATTGCGAGAAAACAGGCTTTGAAGATTCACCTCTTTCTCAAAGACAATGTTCGAGCGGCGATACGAGGGGAGAATCACCCATCCGTACGATGGTGCCAATCGATGTTAAGCTCCGCCTCTAGCAACCACATCGCCTTCTGATTGGCTCACTTTTACAGTACATGGAGTACAGCGAAACCACGCAGTGATACTTTGTTTTCATTGTTGTCGTTTTGGGGAACAGGTATACTGGACAAAAGAGTGTTATGAATCACAACCCTGTCCACATACACATATGTGACCGGTGACAACGGTTTCAGGCAAAAGTCGGGAATTTTGAAAATTCATTTTTTCACTGAATCACATTGCCCATTTCCTAAGCTTTGCATTGATATAAAACACTTGTATTCTTCGGCACCATAAGTGGGCATAGAAAGAGAAATAAAATGCACTTTTTAAGTTGTTAGCTTGACAAAATTGCGAGAAAACAGGCTTTGAAGATTCACCTCTTTCTCAAAGACAATGTTCGAGCGGCGATACGAGGGGAGAATCACCCATCCGTACGATGGTGCCAATCGATGTTAAGCTCCGCCTCTAGCAACCACATCGCCTTCTGATTGGCTCACTGAGAGAGTCAAATTTCCCGGGCGCGTGTTTTTTTTAGACGGCACAGATTGGGGAAACTAAAAATCTATCGGGGACCCTATCCCTAAACCTAACCCTAATCCTAATCCTAACCCTAACCATCAAACCCTAACCCTAACCCTAACCCTAACCCTAACCCTAACCCCAACCCTAACCCTAACCCTAACCATAACCATAACCAATACCCTAACCCAACGTTTTTCCCATAGGTTTAACACGCGCCATGCCCCAATCTGTGCCGTCTTTAAAAAAAAACGCTTCCCGGGCACCTTCCTTGGAGCTCAGCGTATGGAGCCGAAAAACAATGCGTTTCGCTCGGGTTTGTTTACAGTACGTCTTTCAAGATGGCGAATATGACAATTGCACGTACAGCTGTAGTGTACATGTACATGTGTATTTGGTGCACACATTACGCAATGGCATCCACACGCCATGACCGTGTGCATGTAATATAACAGGAGCGGTGGCGAATCCACACATTTACAAATCGCGTTTTCATTGTGGTTGATTTGTCTATAGATATCATTGGCGACTCTTTTGAAGGCAAAAAATTGCCAGTGCTGGCAAGGGTCATGCTTCCTGTTTGTTTTGCTTTTACAAGACATGCATATGCTGCTTTGTTCGGTGGTGCTCATTAAATTGAAACAAACAAACGAACAAACACGACTCGTTAGTTTGGTGTAGTGATCTTGACGTGTAGTATTTGAATATAATTAGTCACATGTGACCGCTCCTTTCCTCTCATCTACCTTCCATTGAGTCAGTCTGCTGTCATAATTTTTACTACATGTACAAGTAGACAAATTTGAGAATATCTAGTTTTCTTTTCACACGGTTATGTCATGCTACATGATTTTTGTGTCACTTCCGTTGTCGAACATTGTGGTAGAATAGTTTGGATAGAAAGCCAAACGAAGAGCACGCACTACAGAGCGAACGTATATAAACCACTATAGCAAGAACAATGGAGCGTGTAATCGTGCACGCGTGGACAAAGCATTCCCCAAACGCTGCAACTGGTGTCTCCGAAAGCCGAATTATGTAAATGTATGCGACGCACCAGCCAATCGCATGCGAGACCCTGCGCCGTAGCAACGCTGGGGATATTGGCGCGGCGTTCGAAAGAAGCTCGAAACTGACGAGTGCGATCCAACATAGGGTTTTTTAAATTCCATTTTCGATAGGAAAAAGTTAGTCTTATGCTATGAAATTTAGTGTAGATGTAGAAAACATATCAAAGATTCGATTTCTGCAAAAAACCTAAATCGACAAAAATAATGGTCAAAATCTTTGTACCCCGCCTAGGAGGGAATTTGCTCTTGCGACTTTTGCCTGAAACCGTTGTCGCGGGTCACATATTGTTAAACCACCATATGGCTATCACTACAGGGAGGCATAACAACAGGTCTCTATAGACAGTTGACCACTGTGGACGGGTTGGCAGACAATTTGATTTTCAGTGATTTACCTTCTTCTTCTTTTTCCTTTTTTCTTTCTTTGCTGTAAATCTTTGTTCTCTTGGTTACAAATGCCTTCTCTTCTTAGAAGAGCAGTCATGCGAATTGCTAAAAATTGTGTCACATAGAACCTAGTAACTCGTACACATAAATCTACTGTTTAAGGCTCAGTTTGGAGTCAGTAGTTTCTACATTAAAATGAAGTAATGCCCAAAGGGGGGACAAATTACATGCCAGCCACAAGCTGCACACATCAACTGTTTTCAGGGAGTGAAAGACAGGTTGTCACTTTGACAGTAGGGTGGCCACTAGGATACCAGTACATAATGTTTTCATCAACATTATGTGACAGCTGGTAACTTACATCCAATTTGCTCATTCATAGAGTGCTCTTACAGTCAAGACTCTATGGTTTCAGTCCTTTGAAACCATATGTTGCTCATTGAACTCTATAAATGCTCATTACTTAATTACCCTGAGGCAAACCATTATGCTTTACTTGCACAGTTTGCCTCATACACTGTACCTGGCTTCTAATCCGCTGCACTACTTTAAAAGAGATTTACCAGGTGCCATTGTGCCTACCTCAAGCCCAAAATAAAAGTGCACTGATCTCTACCTTTTGAACTTGTCTGCATGTAACAACTCCCATGCTTTACAAGCACCAGTACCCTTTGTTCTGAAAACAATGGAGGTTTAGCAGGCACTTTAAATAGCACACGGCTACCCTGGGAGCTCTTCCTGCCTCCTTCCTTTGATTCTGAAACTAACGCTCTGATGGGTGTGTAGGACAATACACAAACCCTTGCCATCATTTGAAAGCCAAAGGATATACTGTTTTTGTTTTTTTTTTTATAGTCAATGCAGGGGGGCAGATGGTCCTATTAGACACTAGTTTTGATGTTTAGTCAGCCAGTATGAGGAATGTTTTACATGGTTTAAAACTCTCTAAACAGCTCTCAACAATTTGATACACAGTTGTTATTGCTCACCATATATACTGCAATTTACACTTACACTCTTGCATGGCATTTCATATTAAGGAGGTTACATGTATAATATACATTGTAATCCAAACATGTTCTTGTAATTTGGTTTTCATAATTGAAGCAATAAATTATTTGATGCATATTCATGAACATACAAACACTCATGCATACACATACATACCTACAAAGAATGTATGCAACACAATGTCTAGCAATTCAAAGTCAGACATACATAGCCCTTTTGAAATGCACTGGAGGTTTAACCCCTTGAAGGCTATTCCCGAGTATACTTGGGCAGGTGTCTATGGGAAACATGTGCTACAGCAAAATCAGCTCATATTCAGCGGGTTAAAATACTGCCACAGCTCTCTCATAGTGAGAAAATTTATTGAGTGCATGGGAACTTTATTGAACCTTAACCTTATCTTTATACACAAACAGGGTACAACTATATGTACATCTAAGGAAACAATCTTTTGTGTATACACTATCTTATAAATATCCTTCTACAGGACAATACATAATCATTGGTAGTTAAAGAGATTATCATAAAGTTAAGTGTAGCAAGCCACTCTCACTGACTACTGCAGAAAGAGAAGCACTTCAATAGTCCTTTTCGATGATGTTTTCTGTATAAAGCTGTCCACAAATTTTGCAAGAATTCTGCAAAAACAAGCAGCACCAACCTTCACAGAAAGGTAGTCTCTGGATATAAGGTAGCGTCCGCTGTGGCTGAACCTGACATCTGATATCGATGAAATGATTTCTGAGAAGAATGACCTATTGCTCGGATCCTCTGGCTCTTCGAAGACTGAAAAAAAAAAAATGAATACATATAAGCAAATGCCTTGTGGGATATAACATGTGACCTCTGCATCACAAAACCATCAAAAAGTCACCAGACATAGATATCTGAATACAAGCAGATTCTGAAAGAGCAGACTTTAAGCACTAAAGTGATATCTAACTCAAGTCAAATGGGCTCTCCTAAACCTATCTATATATTCTAAAGAAAGCACACATTCTGGAAAAGTGTGAACTGACAAAAGAGGCTCTTAAGTATAGGGTCCATTCAAGCACTTAATCTTTACTACCAAGCCCTGCTAGCTGTGCAATGAATGGGACCAAAAACAGGATGTAACTCTGTAGCAACAACAATGAAGGGATTATCAGAATAAGCTGTAACCTATTAAAGTACAGTGTATGCTCTATTAACACATTCTGTCTATGACAAATACCAACTTTCAAAGCAGTACCACCATCCTTTCAAATGCTATTAGAGTTGAAAGTAAAGAGTGTGTAAGGGATTTTCAAGGAATGAAAAGGGGTCTCCAAGACATACCCAATTACACTATTCTACAAAGTGTTTGAGAAAAACTGCTACAAACACAACTTTCCTTTTCTTTCATGATCCCAAACTCGGATAGCGTAGAAGAATCACTCTTTCAGAAAACATGTAAATCTCCAGATTGACTAGGTTGACCTGTTTAAAATCAGGGTGTGCGACTTTGTTGATTTTTTGATATGTGACTCTGCACCTCAAAACAAACAAAAAGTCGTCAGACATGAATTTTAAGTTAAGACCATATTCTGAAAGAGCAGACTTTAAGCTTTAAAATGATGTATAACTCAAATCAAATGGACTCTCCTAACCTATCTAAATATTGGAAAGAAAGCACAAACTCAGGAAAAGTGTGAACTGAGAAAAGAGGCTCTGAAGTACAGTGTCTATTCAAGCGCTTAATCTTTACCAAACCGTGCTGGCTGTGCGATGAATGGGACAAAAAACAGGAAGTAAACCGCCAGAGTAACAACAATGAAGGGATTATCAGATTAAACTGAAATTAGCCATGCCTCATTAACACATTCTGTCCATATTTAATGCCAACTTTCAAAGCAGTAGCTCTATCCCTTCAAAAGTTATTAGAGTTGAAAGTGAAGAGTGTGGACAAGGTTTTTCAGAAAGGAAAAAGGGATTCTAAAGACACACCTGATCCAAGTATTCTACCAAAAATGTTCGAGATAAACTGCTAAAAAACACACTTTCCTGCCCGTTTTATGATACCAAATTTTAGCATAATGTAAAAGAAGACCCACTCTTTCAGAAAATATGAAAAAGTCAAGATCGGCTAGGTTGACCCATTTCACTTATTTTCAGTCCTCACGCAAAATCAGTGTGTGCGACTTTATGTTCGTTTTGAGGTGCACTGTCACATATATGGTCACATATGTGACCGTGCACATTAATTATCCAAGAAATCACAGAAATGTGAAGAGATGTTATGTGATTATATTCTATTAGCCTTTGAAGTTTTAGTCATACTGGAGTCACTATTCAATTAATCACTGTAGAAAAAAAATATGAAGCAAACTTTTTAGTATCTGTTTACGCTTGAATTAAGTACAAAATGATCATTAGAATGGGGGGGGGGGGTATTCTCAGTTGATATAGTTTGATGGCTGAAAGTCAGCATTTCTACCTTCAGCTTCCCTTGTGGCAGCTTGTAGTCTCTGAGAATACCCCCCCCCCCCATTCTAATGATCATTTTGTGCTTAATTCAAGCATAAACAGATACTAAAAAGTTTGCTTCATATTTTCTTATCTACAGTGCTTTTAAAATTGAATATTGACTCCAGTATGATTAAAACTTCAGAGGCTAATAAAATATAATCACATAACATCTCTTCACATTTCTGTGATTTCCTGGATAATTTTCTCTATGAATCATTTCTAAATTAGGAAATGAACATTTCATTACATTTCATGTTTACCTAACACTTACTGTCCCTCATAAAATGAAAAACACACACCAAAATGTATTTAACAGCACATCAAATCACTATCAAGAACCATTATACAATATCAGCATGACTATCATAAAAACACACATTTGAATGTAGTTAATGATTTTCTGGAAAAAAAAAAAGACTGATTTCTACTGAAACAAGCTGATATGAAAAATTGTCAAGTATGCTGGAAATAAATTTCAGTGAAAGAATGTCTTTGGCTGTAACCAGATGGTCAGCAATATAGGTGTCGGTGATTCATATTTTGCATAACTTTTTGTATTCATTCCTATTTTTCTATTTATCTATTACTGTACGAGCTGAAATTTTCGCGGTGGTTTTATTTTCGCGAATTTCGCGAATCGCCTTTGAACCGCGAAAATAACAACACGCGAAGATAACAATGCGCGAATAGCTAAGTTCAGTTAGACCCTCGCAAATGCGAAATTAACAACACGCGAAAATGTCCTCCATGTAGCAATTCGCGAAAATATCTGTACACGAAAATTTCAGCTCGTACAGTATCTGTAATACCATTTCAACATGTCCCCACATCTTTAAAAGGTTTGGAGGTTAGGGCTTGTACTCACTTTTTGAGCTCTGGTCGCATAGTGCCGACTGGCGCATGTCACATAACCTAATAGTTCCTTTGCTACTGCTATACACAAATAAATTACAATCCTTTGGGTGGAACTCTGCTGCTGTGATGACCTCCGTGAGGTCCTCCATATTGGCAGGTTTGATATCTACAATGTCTGAGGGACAGAGGGTTAAGGACAAAGCACAACAATATCTTGTGGCTTTCCACACGCAGTACGTATGCACAGGAATTTTAACCTTTTTACAGCCAATTTGAATGTCTTGTGCAAACAAGAGATGAACAATTAATTGCTTTATTCTCCTGCTATTTGTACTAACTACAAATGATAAATAATCAATACTCTATCCATAAGAATTTGATAAGATTCTCTGCAAACAACAAGGCAGGCCTAATATCCTGAAACACAGTAGTCAGTAACATGTACTACAATGATTAGTATACCGTATGATGGTATCTATATACATACTTCATATCCACTTCTCTTTAATTGCAAGCGTACATATAAATAGATTCATATTTCTACAACCAACGTGATCCCATATCATACAATGTATAATGAAATACATGTACATCTAATATTGTACATAATCATTTGCCTATCAATTAAGGAACCCAAGTAATCATATCTGCAAATTATGTTTTAGTCTCACTTCCCTTCCACCACAATTACATTGCAAATGTTAAGTCGTCTTTCCATTACGTCCTAACAGAATGGCACAACCACATCTTCACATTTCAAATTAGAAAAGTACTTGGAGAGTGCGGACCTCCTCCAAGCAGTACATTTTCCATCAATACTCTCATGCTGAAAATCGCTCGTTACTATTTCCCAATGACAAAGAAGCCTTTCTGTTGGTGTCTCACAAGCCGGCAGCAGCTTGTACTGCACACTGCGCCTCAAGCGCACACTCAGTGCGCGTATGCACACCTCAAATAAGAGCACCTTGAACTCTCTCATTTACTCTGTTGGCCTTATTTGCCAATGGTAATCCTTCAATTTTTTTTTTTAAGTATCCTAGATCAAGACAGTTAACCGTATCACTACAAAAATCAAATCATCAGTTCCGTGCCTTGTCATCAACTTTTCCTTAAGTTTCATACAAATTCATTCATTGCTTTTTCAGTTACTTAGCAAACTGACAATCAAACCAAGAAAAACCGAGAAAAACAGAACCTCCTTCGCGGAGGTAATGATAAACTTCACATACACTGTACACAACCTCTGTCCCTAAAAGCCTTATTCCTCATTAAAAATGAATTCAGAAAGTGATGATTCTTCAAAATTTTCATGCAATTTCTGACAGTCGATGTGAGGCAAAGGATACTGAAGCTCTGGTCCGTGATACCTAGATGCCAGAGGTTGATCCGTAGATCGTCGGCAGAAATGTACGTCTCGCCATCGCTGTTGACGGATATTGAGTTGATGTGGTAGGTGTGGGCGTTGGCAAATACTCTCCTCGGGCTGGCCTCTACCATTAGCTCCATGGGCTCTACCGCCGGCAGCCGGAGTGAGGTGATGGCAGCTGGGTCCAAGAGCACGCCGTCCTCACCCATCAGGTTGGACCCTGTCCACTTCTTGTCTCGCTCTGACACTTTCCATAATTTCACCGTTTTGTCTGAAGAAGAAGGAGAGGAGAACAGTGATTAGAACCACACTCCAGTAACTGAAACATAATGAATACAAGAGTATAATGTGCTTGTCCCTATTTTGAGGATCGGAAAATTGGTCCAATTTGGAAGACAATGTTACAAACAAAAATTCCCTGTCTAGAGACAGAAACTGAAAGCTTTTGACAGGTTAGATAACTCAAGGACATCTATTCTGATTGCCAAGGTTGACATATGAGATAAAGTATTAAACAGAGAATGAGTTTTAATTGTCTTTGGCTCAAGATTTTTTTATTTTTCTGTAACTCATACACATACTCTTTGCTGTGTCTACCTCATTCTTGTTCACAAAATGTACCAAAGTTATACATTGAACAAGATGGGAAAAACATAACAATTTAACTTATCTTTATCACAGCCACAATCATACTGATTAAGTTAAAAAAAAAATAATAATAAGGTATGTAGTGGATTATAAGGTATTGCAAACTGTGCAGTTTAACAGTGCTGAGTGTTAGATATCTCCATGACAATCCTATATTAATACAGGCAAAACTTTATATAAAATCTAAATTATTTGCGTTAAAATAATATGCATCTATTACACTAATGTTGTTGTTTTTTTTTACCCCTATTTCCACTTATGTCATGATAGAATCTTCATAATCATAAGATGTGTCATGCTACTTCTTGTACGGCTGTTAATCAAATATTAGACAACCCTTTATCTACATACACACTGTACACAGACAAACAAACACACACACATACACAAACACACACAATGTCATTCATTCTTCATTCCACAGAGAATGCAAATTGGGTTTGATAATGAATGGTAACCTTTGTGGCCTGGTATAGAGCAGATATCAGGGAGAATTGATTGACATATCGAACCAGATGTACTATCTTTGATTCAACTAGTTCACCCCACAGACCTGCCAAAATGCATCAAGAACTCCCTACCATATTTAGTCATTGTCAAAAATGTGTTCCTCACAATTTTTTCCTTCTTTATCTGTGTGGTTTGCCATGTCCTTTCCTTTTAGCTGGAAAACATTTTTTTGTTTTTTTTTTTGGCAAAGTCATGACAAAATCAATTCATATTCCAACTTCACAATACCTACTTGTACACGTACCTTGCCAGTATCCACTTTCATCATACTATACATTTTCTTTTTAATTGCTACTACATGTAACTGATACATTTTCTTTTTAATTGCTACTACATGTAACTGATACATTTTCTTTTTAATTGCTACTACATGTAACTGATACATAACGTTTGTAGCATTTCATGACTCTAGAACAACATGCTCTGTGATTCTTCCATTATACATATTTTTAGTGCCCCTGAAAGAGGACATGCCCTTTTAGCATGTATCCTTTTATATTAACTGGGGAACTATAAAAACAATCCTATTTTCTAGTGTTAAAAGATTAATGAGCCATTCTTGCAAATGAATAGTAAAAATCATGTTTTAAACTTTTCCATAAGATGAAGAATCAGACAGCAAGTTACTTTAGATTTTACTTTCAGTTCTTAAACTCCACAGCTTATCCTAACTCTACATTTAAGTGCATTTACTGGTTTACACTTCTGCCACCCTGCTGAATGATGACTTGCACTGTACATTGCATTTGACTGGACAATTGCACGTTTGAAACATCATACTTTGAAGGAAGTTGCTTACAGATCATATTCAGCCTTATCACACATTGTTTTTTATATTAAAGGCAGCCGATCGCCATCCCTAATGGTACGTAAACTCCAAACGACCGAAGTTTGTGCGTGCAATTGCGCAATGGCAGACTCGGTGCTATATCCATAAACGTGTGGGACAATGCTACCACTGAGACAAGTGTGTGTGTGTGCGTGTGTGTGCACGCATCATACACAAACATTGTCACCGCGAGCTGCGGTGATTGGAGGAGAGAGGCCAGAAGACGCTGCGGCGTGTGTGTGTGTGTGTGTGTGTGTGTGTGCGTGTGTGTGTACGCATCATACACAAATATTGTCACCGCGAGCTGCGGTGATTGGAGGAGAGAGGCCAGAAGATGCGTGGCTCTTTTGGCCTCTCTTCATGCGCATGCGCACTGAGAGTGTGCGTCCATTCGGAAGCTCTCGGGACAGCCATTTTGGGTTAGGAGATAAGCACAGGGAGCTCTCTTGTAGCCTACCGTATTTTCGCTGACCCATTGAGCCAGCGCTATTCTCATTCGGGGGTCACTACATTTGATACAGAATGGGGGAGGCAGCGTGTTGCGTTCGTCTCCGTGCCGCACAAACCACTCGCCACGACGGAGTGTCTTTAAAGCTATGGAATAGTACATATTTGCAAACTCACCATTTGTTGATAGAAGAAAATGTGCATGATTCTGCCTCGGAAGCCACTTGATTTTGTTGATTTTCTCTTCTATTTCTAAACTCTTGAGATAGTCAAACTCTGGTTCGTGGCTCTGGAAGGTGCTGTATACGTTGTATTCACCTCGAGGTGGTATTGCGTCTTTGGACTGGCCATGCAAAGTAGCAAATGAAAGAGTAAAAACAGAAGTTGTAACATTGATTCAAAGATAATGAATAATGAATTCACATTTACAGTTTAAATCAATTACTATGATTGAAGTTTCAACAAAAAAGGCATTTCAGAAATATACAGTATACATGTATGCCATATAGTGAGTGTAATTTTTCTTGAATCAGGACTTCCCAACAATTTTATGAGTGGTTAACCCGTTGAGGATGGTTTGATTTTGCTATAACATGCATTTCCCATAGACCCTTGCCTGAGTATACTCGGGACTCGTCCTCAACAGGTTAAATTCACGATCAGCGAGTGCAGTCATGAATGGAGAAATGTACAATGTACTGTATGCGCACAAGTTGCATCCATGTCAGGACAAGAGTTAATGTTTTCGTGTGTTATTAAATTCACAAATAGCACCTGACTCGCGAAATTTGCAAAAAAAAACCCAAACCTCACGAAATATACGACACATACAGTACATCTGTAGAATTTCATGTAGCTGCTGCTGCACTTTTGATGATACAAATGTAGAGCACTATGGGAAAAAAATGTCAAATAAAAGATTCACGGGAAAAGTCACCCATGAAACTCTCTCTCTTTATCTATCTCTCAGGAAGACAGTGCTTCATGAAATGAATAAAAGCTTTCATTCTCTGATATCAACACATCTAAATATGTGTGTTATCACCGAGCGGTAAGCTTTCTTTTTATTGCTCTCTTCCCCCCTTGGCTGATTGGGAATTTTTTTCCAGAGATATTCTTCACAAATTTGACGCAAAATAAGCAAAGAATCCTAACTGAGAAAGAATGACGAAGAGGGGAAGACAGGAGAAAGTCTTCAGAGATGACAAGCGCCAGTAGTCGCAGGTTTTCTGACAAGGGAAATTTCCTTGAAAAGCGGAAAATGCCAAATATGACAAGAGCCGGGCACAAAAAACTTTAATTATGATTCAGTTTCCAGCCACACTGTAGGCATCTAGGGCAGCATGAAATGTCATATGATAATTCACTGACTGGGGCTGCCTATTCCTTGTTCTTTTTTCTTCTTTTTCTACTTCTTTCGTGGCTTATGTATCAATCAATCTGGCCTTCAAGTTTATGCCATCCTGTGTCCCAGTACTCAAGGATTCCGATGAGGAAATCCTTTTGCCCCGGGCAGCTTTCATCACAACCGTCCCCTTTTACACCACAAACTACCTGCCATGCACACTGGGTTCAGAGTCGGTGATTAGAACACATATTATATTCAAGAAGTGAATGCGGGCAAGACAATGGGACACCGATCTACACATTTCAACTCAACCTGTTAAAAGGAGTGATTAGCAGTCCCCGGTCTCACTTGCCATGTTTTCAAAACATTTCAGGTTTCGGGCATCATAACGTAATTTGGACTGAAAAGTCTGAATTAATTTCAGCTGCATCCCTGAATGTTGACTGTCAATCAAAGTTCAGTTTTCAAGTGTTTCATGTATCATTTCCTGCACAAACTCCTAACCTTCACATAAACCAGAAGTCGTAACATTACCTTTCAATCTGTGTGGAAATCATTAGGCAGAAAAAATCTACCATAGAACCATTGCCCACTTTGAACTGCAGTTCCATTTTAAAGGTCCTGTTTACCTTTGGGAGCAGTGATTTAAAAAATGTTCAACATATGACATTTGATGCATGGTCAGTTGTATCACAAAACATCCTACCAATAGTACCATATTGAAAATTTTTGCACTAAAGCCTAAAATATAAGGACATATCACTATTTTTCTCATTAAACCATAACTGCACACGGTTTAATCTGAAAACATTTTTATTTTAACTATTGTTCACATTTTGTATATTTAACAATATTTAACATCAATTATACTGGTTCAAATTTTTACATTGGTTGGTTTTATCCCTAACTCACATTTTAGAACTATTTTGAAGCACTAATGGAGGGTTTTTGTTTCATCTGCAAATGGTAAATTATCCCTTTAATGAAATGTGCCACATAGGGGAAGACAATTTTAAAAAGAGACAAGCACAGAAACATGAGTTTTATCAAACTTACAGAGGTTTCGCGTTGAAATATAACTACCCGTCCACCTTTGTCACCTGTTGCTAGTAGTTCTCCATCATGGTTGAATTCTACAGTAGAAATTATGTCAGCTGCAAGGGGAAAAGAAAAAAAATCATGACAGTATTAAGATGGGAAGCAGATGGTAACAGCATCACCTGCATAGAAAAGAGAAGTTTAGGGATATCAGGGAATACAGAATACATCAAAGTTAATGGACTAGTGTTCTTCAGTTCTTGCAGCATAGGTTGCTGAATGATTATATACACTGGGATAAGGCACAGTATGTGTGTGCATGCATGACACACACTTTGGCCAGTGTCTGATGGATTGTGGAGCCATAAAGATCTGTGTAGGGCTTTTGCATTATTATCTCCATCTGGCATACCATTATGGCTCGCCGCATCAGGGGCACAATCCGGCATCAGCGAAATTGTCATTTGCGGTGCTCTTAACCCAATGGGGTAACTATCGCGTTTCACTGTTTGTTGTTGTATTTTTACTATGCCTCATGACTTAAAAAATGCAAATCATTATAGCCACATCATCCAAAAGTAACACAGGCATTGCTTTCTTAAACAAACGACTGACATAAGCATACAATGTATTACATTGTATGTACATTGTATATGGCAGATGAGTTGCATCATGAAACACTCCTCAAAAGAAATATGTTTATTATAGATATATCTCCCAGTTTGACACAGAGTTTAATGACCTCTCCAAATTAGTCATGACTACATACATGGTAACAGATCATAAATACAAAAACTTTGCCTGACCCCTGAAAACATATCTGTAGGTACACCATTTGTACATCCTACGTAGTCAAAGGAACAGGATTTATTATAAAGATGACAGGACATGAAGTTCATATTAAAATTTCACACCATCTGCTCCTGAGCCAGTACATGCACTGAACCCCCAACACCTCTCTGACAATACATTGTACACCCACAGGAACAGCACCCTTTCATTTCCTGAGGAAGATCGGCACATCCTGGTGTCCGTGTACATGTCTCTTGACAATACCACAAACTAGAGAGTGGTTGACTGTTATTTTGCCTTCCAATGTACAGAATATCCTCACTCTATCTCTCCAGTTCTCTCTCCATCTGTCTATCTCTCTTCCTATCCCTCCTTCTCCCTTTCTCTCTCCCTTCCTCTATGTATCTCTCCTATCTCTCTCATTTTCCATGAACAGGTAGATTCAAGCATATGTTTACATTGATAATGTTCCACTGTACAATGTGTTGTGCAGGAAACTACAATGTTAAAGGGCAACACAGTTCACAGCAATGTGTGCGTGTTCTGTGACACACATAATATCCCACTGCCTGATGCTTACTATTCAAAATGTGTTTTTAATTCATGAGGAATAGTACCAGTAGTATAACACTACCAAAATGACATAGAAAATGCTTCTGGAATACAATTGCTTGTACGCTAATCCTTGCTGGTCCAAATGAATCTCATCTTTATACCAGGCATAATGTCTAAATTTGCCACAGAGCATTTATGCATATATTTTATACAAGGACAACTCATGGATAAGCAGCCATACAAATCTGTCCTCCAACATACAAATCTTTCCTCCAACACTATTGAAATGAAAAGAAACAGTATACTTTGTATGTGTGTCCTGTGTAAAACACATTGCATATCACATTGTATACAATATGATCTGTACTGAACGTGATAAACCTCAGTGGTCTAATTTCCGGGTGGATATTTCTAAATCACAAAGGCATGTAGCCTTTGGCAGTTCACTGGTACTAATCAGCCTACATGTACCGGTAGCCATTTAGACTTTATCTAAAAAAAGAAGAGAAAAAATAAATCCTTGGCATACACTTGAGAATTACATGTACAAGTGTATCATACAATGTAGTTTCATTAGAGCACATCTGAACTTGCCCAGCATGCATACATGATCTTTTGTTTTGTTTTGATTTTTTGTTTTTGTTTTTGTTTTTGTTTTTTTCTCATGCTAGAAATGAAATGTACCTGTACCTGTTGTTTGGCAAGATAAAACACAGAGATGTGACAATGTGTCTTGTATTTCTTATACAGGATCAACAGAAATTTAGGGGTAATGGTCACTACAGCAAGTTTTGTATCAAAGTAAGAGTATACATGTACAGTGTACAGGTATTATAACAATAATGTTGCTTGATAGTTTTACACATACACATAATATGTAAAACTGTGTGGTTCATGGTTCATTCACTTGTAATTTGCAACAGCTGTAACATTCACGATGACATTTAATTTGTGAGGTTGGAAATGTTGCTTTGAATACAAATTGTATGTAAGCAGGTAATGTTGTTAATCACAATAGTTAAAGCACACAATGTATCAGTCTGGGAGAGGGCCTACAATGTACTTACTGGTCTACTCACTATCTAGAGGTCAAATGTCCTAACCTACAAAATTGTATTAAGGTATTTTAGTACTTTTCTGTACAGAGTACATTATAGTTGCACATTTTTTTTTCTTTTATTACTGATGTCTTTTCAACTGGAAATAACCTTCAGCATCAAATGTGTACTGAACCTGCTTAATATCAATTTAAATGTACGATCTGCTGAAAACATACCAAATATAGATGTATCATTTGATTAAAATATGTTTGTAATTGTAAGGTACACTGTAGGCTATACATCTTTGTAATAGCAATCAAGTAAACTGTGGTCGATGTACATGTACTACTAAAGGGATTTCTATCATGCTGAAGTTGGAAATGCCTAGGTTGTTTATTACATAATAAATCCTGGAGTGAAGGCAATGCCCATTTGAGTGACATGGAAATTGTACTCTAACAGTTAGGGATTTTCCCTCCTGTGTGCCAACTTGTCACAGGGTGAACTGCTACACAGTACAAGGTACAGTGTACATGTATCAGACAACAAAAACAAGCTCAGACTCTCATTGAGTAGTCTCATGAGCATCGTGAATTATACCCTCCCTGTGTAGTGCAATGGACCAGAACTGTATGCCATGTACCATTGCGCAGCATGCATTACAGTGTACTGTATAGTCATGGGCAAAACTATGGTACATGTATACCTACAGGCTACAAAATTCAACATGTATGCCCTATCTCATATCTTCTGGTCTTCTACTCTGCAATTGTGTAATGCAGAGACTCCAACCCAAAGCACCTTCTGATCTGGAGATTCTCCCGCCTGAAACCCCGAGCAAACGGGAGACTCAAAGTTGATGTGTGCGAAGAGCGAAATTTCCAGGGTTCTAGATGCTCTCTGGTGCTATCTAAGGCTTATTTTTTCAACATACGATAGAAATATGCAAGAAATCCTTTCCAACGGGAGACAAAGAGCCAGGGCGGGAGAAATTAAATCTCAAACGGGAGAACGGGAGATTTTGCAAAAATGGGTTTTCGGCAGGAGATCTCCCGTCGAAAACGGGAGAGTTGGAGTCTCTGGTAATGGCTTCATATCCTGTACAGAATAGTCTCCAGATCACCATTACTAAACTGAAGTGAGAAAAAGTTGTACATTTTCTGTTTCCCTCTTTAAGGGACAGTGGTACTGGCCACATACAACATGTACAAACCCTTGTACTTGAAACAGCAAAATGTTGTAATCACTAAAAACATCCTGCCCACATTCGAGCCACTAACACTGACGTACAGTGCCCAGTGATGTTCAAAGTCTCTGGTTACAAAAAGGTCCTAGTATAATTTCTCACCAGGAACTTAAAGTATGCCAAACAATAGATAATTTATGCACTGACATAGCAACGCACCTGGCTCATTGCATAACCAATTGCAGGTACTTTTGTTATTCTTTGGAAGCTCCCCAGTTATGGCTGGCATGAGTTACAGTGCTCTTTTAAGTCAGATTCATCTATACTTTGCACAGCCATATGCTGTAAAACAGCCTGGCTGACTGGCAGCAGATTGTGTGCATGACTGCAATGAGATATCCAAACATCCAGGGGAAGTAGCACAACAAATTATATGATTTCTTTGTGGTCATCATTCTTCATATACCATCACAACAAGCTTCACAAGAACGTAGAAATACCATGCTCATATCAGTATGATTAAATTTAACTGGCAGCTCTTCAGGTGGCTTTTGACATGCTTGCTACTGGTATTCTAAATGATTTTTTTTTTTGTTTACCTGCCAATATGAATGTCTTTTTAACAATACTAAATACAGTTCCCAAATGTACAGCGCTTTACTTACCAATCTTATGTTATCAGCAGCAGAAAACAGCAAAAGAAGAATGTATGTCACCTGAAATTAGTTTTGGCATGGGGCTATACTTTGCAATCATAGTTTGTTGGATAAACTTGCAGCAGAGGTTGAAGCATTGTTATGCACTTGTCAATGTAATGACTCACCCCACTACCCCCGGACATGGGTGCGTCATTTCCTTGTTTGGTCCGTCAAATTTGTGACCCAGGTGTTCGTCATTTTACCAGCTATGTCCGTCAAATTGTTGACCGAGGGGTGCGTCAAAATCCCATCAATGTCGGTCAAAATTTTGACCGAGGGGTGCGTCATGGTACGTCACTTGGCTATGGAAAATAACACGCATTATTTTGAACCGAGGGGTGCGTCATGGTACGTTACTTGGCTATGGAAAACTGCACGCATTTTTGCACGCTACCGGTCCCGGATACACTTACCGCGAGTGAAATTACAGTGAGCGCTTTCCCGCGGCAAGTGAAAATCAAAGTCGGGAAGCGTTTTGGAATAAGAGGAAAAAATGCTTGCCAGAATCTGGCAAGCAAAGAATTTAAAAGCCACCCTTTCTTCTTACATTTTCCCTCCAACAAACCCATGAAGTCATGCATACTCAATCTCAAACCAGGGACTGTTCAGCGATGTAACAACTTAGTTCAATCTTTCCTGTCGAAACGGCAGCAGAAGAACTGCCTGCCGCATGCTATTTTCTGCTCGCGGGATAGCCCGACCAGCTGGCCAGACGCGCGCGCGCGCGCGCGACGCTGTTAGCTGTGCGAATAAGATCTCTACGTACCGCGACTAGGCTGTAGTCACGCAGTACTCGAGCGGGAATATGAATGCCGTGGCGCGGCGTGGTGTGTACCTACCTGCGCTGCGCAGCAGTATGCATCCACCGCACTAGCAATGGCCGCGCACACACAGCGCATTTAATCTGCACACATGGGAACATGTGATTGTCATGTATGGATTGCATGCACAGAATACATACACTGATACTAAATACTACTGTTCGGAATATCGTAGCAGCAGCGTGATGTACGGTGAATGACAATACGGTGCTTACATGGTAAGGGAAACTTGCCGAAACTTTTACAAATTATGTGTACGAACCAAAAGAAAATGAAATTGTTTGAATAAAACGTATGCAAATATCGTTTCAGTATTTACGGGGGTGCGTCAAATGTACCGAGGATGTCCGTCACAAAAGTGACCGAGGTGTGCGTCACTTTCAACGTGTTGTCCGTCAAAAAAGTGACTGTGGTGTTCGTCACTTGCAGCGTTATGTCCGTCAAAAAAGTGACTGTGGTGTCCGTCAAAAACCCCGTGTGGTCCGTCAAAAAATGACCATGACGCACCCATGTCCGGGGGTAGTGGGGTGCGTCATTACATTGACAAGTGCATTAGTATACAACAGAGGAAACTGTACAGTTTCCACTATTTAATAAGGACTAAGATAAACAGAAACATTGCTTTATGAAGACAATCACATTTGCATATCAATATCGGAGCCAGCTCAGTGATGCATGAAATGCCTTTTGGTCATGGCAATTGCCTTTACACTGTAGAGTTCAACTGAATAGCGTGTAATGTACACAGCACTTGTTAACTAATACTTGCCAAAGAAATCTTAACTTGCTAAAGTTTGTAAATACAGATCATTTTTTATGTTGAAGTTTATTTACTTTTCATATCCTGGAGACATTTCTTCTACTTCTTTTTTTTTCCTCTTCTCATTCTGAGAAATACAATGTACATATATACATGTACCACTTCTTACATTGTACAGAACAACATTTTTTTTTTTCCATCAATGATCCATAATATTTAAAGTCTGTGAAAACCCCGTCCGTGCTAGAGGATTACATACATGTTTGTATAAATTTTTGACAAATTTGTATGTCACCCAGTATGATAGCGGAAGCCTGACATTTTGTTAGCCATTCCATGTCAATGTGCACTGTATTTCAGGTACAGCTGTACAGCCACAACTGAGCCGCAGTCACAAATCACATGGTTTCAAAAGTAAGTTTGATGCATGTACAACACCGTGTAAATGTATACCACGCAAATTGATTGAATACAAGATGTATTTTTATCTTTTTTACTACATGGTACATTGTACAAGTGTACACATACATTACAAAGTGTTTCTATGCACATCTGTAGTTTACTATGCAACCAATGAAACCTCACAGGTACATGTGTTACGATGGCGATGACAATTTATGCTAGGCAGAATAAATATACAGTGCATGTACATGTACAGTACTTGTACGGAGTCAGCAATCCTGCAGCACCGAACCCCATATTCCTTCTCATAACAGAAGTCCTATAGTGCGTGGGTGGGCACACAGCTTACCAGCTACCCTGGGAATGGTGCTCCAGTTCACCAGAGATGACTGAGAAAAAGGGGGGGGGGGGGGCAAAAGGAGGGTTGCTCTACGAAATGTAGTACCAAGTGGGCATTCACTCAAGGCCTAATGCAAAATATGCACAGGTAGGCAGTGAAGGAAGTACACAATGTATACTGTAATGTATCCATATGGTGATATAACCCTGGCTCACAGATCACACGCTCGACCTCACTTTCCAAGCACACTCATATGCCACACAGACAGATCACAGGGATTCTCACATTTCCGTGTCTCTTGATTATATAAAAAGACTAGTAATATAAATACTGCTAGCATGAAATACAAATGCACTGATTTCTGTACACCATTAGTTTTGCAAAAGAAGTACATGTGCACGTTTTAATTATCATGCTTACTAAAACCGTTAAGAGATTATTGTAAAAAGTATTACTACAATGCTAACATCATTGATGCCTCTCACTTCCATTGACCATTAATCCATGTTCTTTATCAGATTTCAAGAAGAAATACTTGTAAAAAAAAAATAGGTTGTTGCTCCTACATCATACAGGTTTAATAACTCAGATTACAGAGGTGTGTAAATACTTTACACTGTAGTATAGTTAGTAACAAAATCAGAGACATTTCTAGACATTTGTACAGATCACAAGAGCAGTTGCCTTGGGCAGCAAAAGGTACTGTGAATGTGATTGTATACATGCACTAATGGGATGCTTCGTTCAACTTTGATGCAGAGGCAATACAGTATCAGATCCCATCATCTGTCTGTTTGGTTTTTATATCATTTTTGACAAACACTATGATTTTTTTAGACACAAGCTGCGATAAAGTGATTATTGTTTTTAGCCCTTCCAGAATGAAGTCTCCTCGGTGAAATTTCACTTGTTTTAAAGAGATTAACAAAACAAAAATTACATCTATGCCAAAAAAATGCCATGTTTGCACTGTCTTCCATGTAGACAAACAGTGTGATTGAATTTACAGCATGGGGCACGTACACTGTAGCCACAAGTCTGTGCATGTGCATATTAAAGTAGAACAAGCCTTTGAGAGATCAACCTCCACAACTATGCATTTATTCACGGCACCAAAGACACCCATCAACATGATGCCGCTTGCAGATTTATAAACTCCACGGCGCCCTCAAAGTAGTGGGCTACACCAGCAGTCTTCGACCTACTTCTCATTGCCATTTTTTCCAATTCCTGGAGTTTGCTCGGCAGAGTGGAATAGTTATATACGCTGCTGCAGCACGCACTAGAAGGGAAGCGCTTTTTATCTATTTATGCCACTTTGACATTTAGGATGTGTGTGGGGGAAGCAGCCCCTTCAACCCTGTGTCATGTGTGCCTTTGATGCATGGCAGATATTGGATTAGACCTGGTTACACACCGCTTGGAGGACACTGTGAATGTGCTGAAATTGCCAATTCCTTATTATGAAGAGTCAAGAGGAAATGCGCCATTATAATATGGTCATCTAACAATATGCCTAATTGACGTGTTTGCCATAAAGCTTCAGTCTATTTTTCTTGAAATTGAAAGCGGTGATGCAGTTTTAAAGGAAACAATCACACGATAATGTACTGTACATACACTTGTAACATAGTGTATTAATATGTACAGTGGTGTACATATGTACATATTAAGGAAAATACAACTGTTTTGCCACAATTTTCAATATCAGACAAAATTATAGGAAAGATTAGATATTCAACCAAATAGAATTATACCTCAAGATTTCCTCATGTTTAAGAAATACAATGAACACCCACATGTAAACACGCACATATACACATACAAAGTGTACATACATACAGAATGTCTAGTAGAAGTGTATTTTACATTTAAGTAGCTGATATGTATTTTTTTAATGTCTATAAAATGAACTATGAGAAGAAACAGAGGGCTTTACAATGTATTTTTTACAGAAACTTCAATACCCAAGTGAACGCCTACTCAGATCCCTCTTCAATATTAATCATTGAATTTAAATAATGGGATGTGGGAATTCTCAGGCAGCAGATCAATTACTTAGCATAATCCTGCAGATTTCTCGAGTAGTACTCTACAAGCCATACTGTAACTTCACAACTACACCAGTGGGCGATGCCTATCGATATCATCCCCTCTCAATGCCTCGGGCAGAAACTACAGATGCACCACCCACCATATTTCAAGAAGATGAAACACTTTCTCATGCTATGTGACGCATCTCATATTCAAACCTGTACTTCACACAGGAACCTCCCAGTCTCAGCATTGTTTTGTCTTTTTTCTTTTTTTTTCGTCGGTTTACCATCATACACAAACTCATGGGAATGAACAACTTTTGTCATGAAGGCAACATATAAGGCTGTTCTGCTGTAGGACCTCGATTATCCGGCCACGCCGGGACCGGCAGGTGTCCGGATATTCAATATGGCCAGATAAGAGAGATATGCTCAACAACAGCACTTTCTAAATCTAGCATGTATCATGCTCGGGGTATACACATTATTTATACCAATTCACTGAAATTATGTTTATCTGCATGGCAATGCCATGTTTCATACATCAGAAATTGAATGATACAGAAATAAAACAAAATACACAAAAAATATTCTTTCATGTATTATTTGTTTGGTTGATATGGACTGACAATAAGATCAATACTGCGACTTGTTGAATACTGTCACTACATTGTACATTCATGTGTACATTGTACCGAAAGCACTGCTGTGCACTCAGTGCCAGTAACAAAGTTACAGTTACAGAATATGTCCCATCGTGTATTCACACAGTTATGATTGAACGTGTGTTTGTTTGATTGAGAGTTGGCACCGTAAACACATGAAAACATTTCAAAAAAATATCAGCCAGTTGATGTCTGGATAACAGAGAGTCCGGATAATCAAGGTCCTACTGTACACGTACAAGTGTACATGCATATTCAAAAGTAAAGCCAGTTGGAGTAATTATCACAGCCTTCCAGTTCCTGAGGTCATTCCATCGACTCTAATCAGGGCTACAGTACCAATGTCATCCCAATGACAAATTGTGGTGCCAGATAAACCGTATCAGCACTATTCATTTCTCACTTTTAAAGTGTATACTGTACACGCACTGTACATAATTACATTTCATATTCACACAAGAACATGTTAGCTTTATACTGCATATTTGTATTTGCTCATTACAACTAGTGCTCTGAGAATAATTAGCATTTAAAAAAAAAAAAAACTTTCCCACGAAAAAAAGGACAGTTATCAAAATCGTTTTGATACACATGAAGTTTTCATTACAAAATTTTACAATGTTTTTTAATTGACAGAAGAAAACTGCACAAGTCAACAGATACACTTCATATATTTTGTGTACCTCGACATGTAATCTTCTTTTCTTTTTGCCATATTTTTATATATTGTGGCACACTTTATATTAGACTTCATAGCAGCTAGAGATATTCAAACAAAGCGATCCTAATAAAAGGTGGGACCCACCTTTTATTAGGATCGCTTTGTTTTATGTTATTTTTAGATATCTACGCCATTTCAAAACCACTTTCATCAAATAAACTTTGAATTCTTCTAGAATTGTATGCTGTTTTAACATTTCATGAAGTGGTTTCTAAGTATCTCGCAAAAAATTAAAAGCTGAATCCTTACCTCAACCAGTACTATACCATCCCTTTAAACCCATTTTACTTACCTTCAGTAACATCATCATCCACAGTTCCTTTGACTTGTGAAAAGCACCATTGCACCTCGCCGCTTCCTGAAACTGCAGACACAAAAGAAGAGGGAAAAGCCAGGAATTTAGTACATTATCATGTCACACTGATAAGGGACACCATAAATCCTTTCTAAGATCATTACTACCAATACATAATTCTTGCCATATTCACTGCACTAACGAAACATTTGACACTTTCTCCAATTTATATTGTATCACACTCGTAACAGTAGTCAAAGCATTGAAGCACTTCCACCAAGCCACATGATATTCCTACTACATATTGTACAGTGTACTTGTATTGTATGGACAAGTACAATTGTATACATGTGAGCATGAATAAACTTTGTGAGTCATTTTCTGTACAAAAGATATTCAGACATCAATCACATTGATGTTTGCTAATCAAGAGTCCAATCTTTAATAGCACTTGCCCAATGACTAGCAGTTCAGTAAAGTCAGTCCAATGGATTCGATGGACCGCATGTAAATGTACACAATCAGTCGCTAGCAGTCAGGTCCATACGCTGGCCGTATGCTACATGCAAAGGAATGTGGTGATCTCACAAACCCACGTGCAACACGCAGAGTCACACTTTACCCAATTCCCTCATACACTTCCAGTAATGCGAATTTTATACTACTGTATGCCGCAGGCATGGGCAGAGCGCATTTATGCAGTAATCATATTTTCCCCTTTTTGTCGTGACTGAAGCATTCTCACTTCATAATGGAAAAATGCATTTTTAAAGCTTACAGTTGATATCTATTTTACCCAACACATAGCACTTGCTATTCCAAGAACACCTACAAAACTGTCGTAGTTTCGAGATATGCACCTGCACTCCGTTAAACATGTATGATCATATACAGCTCGTGCTGTGCACTGGCTCAATGTTGTTGTGGACTCATTTTCATGGAAAGTAAATAGCGCCGCCACCACTGCTTGAGTCTTTATAGTTATATGCGACAGCCAGAATTAGCAAACAAATGTAAGTGAGAAAAAAGGCTTTAGAATATTTGGCATTACTTTGCTTCAGTACTTGAAATGCCATGTAATAAGGATATACTGAATCTGATAGTGAGGTTAGTTTTTCGCTAGCTCCATGTCTTGGTGCGAGAATATTGCCTTGGCAACACCCCTTGCAATATATATATATTTTTTCATCACAGTGAATGTTTTGTAATAGGCGTGGCTTCATATGCAAGAATTCATAGTAATGTTCGCACAAAAGGCTAATGCATAATATGTAAATTTAACACACATCTCAGTCACATGGCATTTGCCACGCGAAGCTAGATTGCATGCGTATGCAGTGAGCTACAGTAGCTAGCTAGGTCTGTCTGTGTGTGTGTGTGTGTATGTGTACATACATCCATACTCATGCCACTGCATTCACTCCTAAACAGAAAATTTGAGCTGTCGCTTGCGATAGCTCTACAACAATGCGCATATGGATACAGTCACGCTCACAAACTACATACTGTATCTGGCTTTAATCGGTTCGAAAACGGAGAACAAGTATTGGGTGTGGATTGGTAATGATCAAATAGCTGTTGATAACTTCATAAAGGCATAGTATGGCACTGGACTGCTAATATGAACAAAATATAAGGGCAGCAAGTGAGCACCGCACGTATGCGCACACAGTCCAAAGAGTATGACACAAGGGGGAGTGGCTTCTGCGCTGGTTACGTGTTTTAGTTAACTGCTGTACACTCATTTTACCAGTCACTGGAGATCTGCACACTCATGCAGCTTTTCGGCGCTATTTGCAAACATGATTTGGACCCCTTTTTGGCCATTCACCATTTTTGGCGATAAAAAGTGGCAATACCACCGTGATTTGAAAGCTTATCTTCTCAAGATAGAAACATCATTTCGCCATAAAAATTGAAATCTCTTGAATGACAATTCCCTTTAATATGATTTTTATAATTGGCTTTATTAAAAGTTACCAAAATACTCCAGACACCCTACTAGTAGTACACACACACTTTAAAGAGATGGTATAGTTCTGGTTGAGATGGGGATTCAGGTTCTAACTTTTTAAGAGATAATTTGAAACCACTTAAATGTTGGATTTTAAAGAGCATATGATTCTAAGAGCAGTTCGAAGGATGTATATTTGATAAAGATTGGTTTTGAAATGGCTGAAATATCAAAAACAACAACAAAGTGGTCCTAACAAACGGTGGGTCCCACCTTTTGTTAGAACAACTGGTTTTACTTTGTTTGTTTGTTAATATCTCAGCCATTTCATAACCGATTTTATCAAATAAACTTTGAATTGCTCTTAGAATCGTAAGATCTTTAATATTTTATTGTTTGTAATATTACTCTCACAAAAAACTAAAACCTGAATCCTGAATCTCAACCAGAACTACACTATCCCTTCAACACACTGCATGCACACCCAGCAACCACTATCACTGCACTCTCTCTCAGCTTGAGGTTTGTCAAGGAGGGATATGCATAATGTTAGACATACAAACATATGCACTGGCATGTGTGTACATACATATTGTACATCACCAAAAAAAGCTCTAAAAATCGAGAAATACGCCATTCTCTTGCACGACTTTTTGCTTATATCGCAAGGTCAGAGTGTGATGGTATCCACAAAAATGCAACAGAAAAACAAAATCTCCATACGTGCCGATGCAGTGACTCAATGTACAGGGGTTGAATGCAAGTGCCGACTTGCCAGAATTTGGTCACCAACGGGCGCCGCAATGTCCATGATGCAATTTTGTGCCAACAAGGTATGGATGGGTGTCTAATACGTGGACACCCTTTACGTTTTTCTATTAATAGAAACAATATAATATCTCACAATTTGCCTGAAATTTTACTCACATGTAAAGAAAATACTCTAAATTTGCAAGCGCATATCAAAAATGCGATTTGAGGTACATGCTTTCAGATTAACTGCTTTGAACGCGTGGGTGTTATTTTGATGCACTCAGTTGTGCAGTAATTTTGAAACTGACACCCCTTCTCCCTCAGATTGACAATACGTGTGAAGTGAGAGTAATGCTTTTCCTACGTGTATTCATAATCTCTGGTATCCATTTTGCTGTTGTTATTGCTTATTATCCATTTTTTCAGCAATTATTTGAAATATTCAATTCAAATCTCCAGTGAAGAATAGAAAATCGCTGCATGCAGTCTCATGCGTGAACGTTCGTTCTTTACGCGCAAAGCATACATAGAGGGGTGTCGGTTTCAAGGTACAGTGTCGATGTGTTGGACACCTACCATATAGACCCTAGCGCAGCGCAGCACATTTTTCAGCGCCTTTGAATGCTCACTGACATTGAACGCCTGACCGTATTCTGATCGAAGTGACCGTATATTCTGGGGGATTTTCAAGGTGATATATTTTCAGATTTTGTGAAATTCTATGATGTATTTACAGGCACACAATCGTGGTGAGTGGTTTGTGCGGCACGGAGACGAACGCAACACGCTGCCTCCCCCATTCTGTATCAAATGTAGTGACCCCGAATGAGAATAGCGCTGGCTCAATGGGTCAGCGAACAACACTCTAGACTACAAGAGCTCTGTGCTAAAAATCTCCTAACCCAAAATGGCTGTCCGAGCGAGCCAAGGGAGTTTCCGAATGGACGCACACTCTCAGTGCGCATGCGCATGAAGAGAGGCCAAAAGAGCCACGCGTCTTCTGGCCTGTCTCCTCTAATCACCGCAGCTCGCGGTGACAATGTTTGTGTAAGATGCGTACACACACGTGTCTCAGTGGCAGCATTGTCCCACACATTTTAATATGGATAAACATGTAACACCGAGTCTGGCATTGCGCAATTGCATGCACAAACTTCGGTCGTTCGGAGTTTACGTACCATTAGGGATGACGATCATATGCCTTTAACAAAATAACAATTGAGATTTAAAGGACAAGTTCACCTTCACAGACATGTGGGTTGAGTGAATGCAGCAATATTAGTACAGCTGTAGAACACATCTGTGAGAGTTTGAGCAAAATCGGACAATCCGTTAAAAAGTTATGAATTTTTGAAGTTTCTGCTCAGTCACGGCTGGATGAAAAGACTACTATAGCTTGTGATATCACATGAGTACAACGATATAAAGAAAGAATAAAGAAAATTCAACATATTTCCATTTTTCTCTCATAAAAAAAGAACACTCGACTTCTCTCTTTCAGAAAGCAGGGGGAATAATATTACCCTTAAAGGTAGGGAATCCCATTTGCATTCCTTAAATGAAGAGTTGTATATCAATATACAGTGGTATGTTGAAGAGAGTATCATTTTAGAAACTCCCATAAAGTATTGAAAGTGGAAGGTAACATTTAGTACATTTTTATTGACCGTTAGATTTTGAATTGAATTTTTTTCGGGGCTCACCGTAAATTCCAGTACATTACTAGGCTAGCTTTGCAGACCCATGCACTGCATGTGTGTCCATCATGTATATTTTGTGAAGAAAGTTCATAAAAACTTACAAACATTTCTATATTGCCACACACACTCTATATGTTATTACATCAGCTCTTATACTTTAAGATTTGTGTTTATAGATAAAAAATACAGAAGACTGCAACAAAAAGGCTTCAGTGTGGCTGACACACAGAACTACTGAGTAGTTGAGTTTTGTGCATTATTCAAATTGTAGATAACTGTCGACTTCCAAATTTCTCAGCAGTGGCCTACGTAAACAAGTCCCCTGAGGTTCATATTTAATGTTTTGCTGCATTTTGGAAGGTCTGTAAAAGGTATCCCCTACCTTTAACATACGTCAGTAGCAAGTCGAAGAACTGTGCACTTCAAAAAGTAAAGTTTTGTGAAATTCTCTTTTTATTTTCATTATAGCTGTACGCATGTGACATCATACACTGTAGTAGTCTTCTCTTCCAGCAGTGACTGCACAGATACACAATGTACTTAAAATATTTGTAACTTTTAAACAGATTGTCCAATTTTCCTCAAACTTTCACTGATGTGTTCTACTAATATTGCTGCATTCTCTCAATCCTTATTTATATGAAGGTGGACTTGTCCTTTAAGAAATTTGATATAGAGGATCGTTTTACATCACTGCGTTCTAGATATGATTTTGTATGTAGTATTTTAGTTTCAAAACTATTGCAGAAAAGCTGAAATGACCGAATACTGGGGGTTTTACCCCAATCATGCTAGTGTTGTAAGCCATTTGCGGGTAAAATAAGGCACTTTTGGAGGTGCTTAACTTTGTGTTTCTTTTTTTCATCATACAGTGTCAGAGACACCACTCTGTTGACTCAAAAGGGCACTCCCACAGTATAGAGTAAAACCTCCAGTTCTCAGCCGGCCTCCAGAATCTGGACACTTATCACAAGCCAGCAAATTCTATTGTCACAACACACACTTTAGTATCACATCATTTCACAGACTGGCACACTCATTCACGACAGGAAAGTGCCCGAGTCACCTCTAAGAATCCATCTAAAGTCCCGAATTTCGCTGTCAAAAACGCGGAACTGGCGCAACTTTGCAAATTAGATCCTGTGTTAAGAATTAGGGTTGCCTAAAAGAGCGCTAAAAATTGAAAAATTACCCCGTTCTGTTGCAAGATATTTTGCTTATTGGAAGCTCAGAGTGTAATAGTATCCTCAAAAACATCCTGAATGCAAGTGCCCAGTCACCAGCTTTACAGGGGCTGAATGCAAGTGCCAAGTCACCAGAATTCGGACACAAACGGGCGCCGCAACGTCCCCCAGTGCAACTTTGCGGCAACAAGGTATGGCGCGCGGCGTATTTTTCAGCGGTCTTGTACGCACATTGACATGGAACACGGTTAGCGCTCGTCCAAATTCTGGAGAGGCCGGATGGATTCTGGGGGATTATCAAGGTGATAATATTTTGGGATTTTTTGAAATTTTTTGATGCACTACTGTAGACATCTATAAAAAACAAAGTCAACATTGAGTCTTGAGATTTATTGTTGGATATAGGGCCTAGAGGTCTAGTCTAGAACTAGATCATTTGGATTGAACAATATTGCAGAAAAGCTTAAGTATCCGAAAACTGGAGGTTTTATTAAACTTTTACTCTGTGTAGACGCCGTGTCTATAGAGGTTCTACTAAATTGCAACAGGGCATCTCCGGGTTTATGCACTTGTCAATGTAATGACGCACCCCACTACCCCCGGACATGGGTGCGTCATGGTCATTTTTTGACTGACCACACGGGGTTTTTGACGGACACCACAGTCACTTTTTTGACGGACATAACGCTGCAAGTGACGAACACCACAGTCACTTTTTTGACGGACAACACGTTGAAAGTGACGCACACCTCGGTCACTTTTTTGACGGACATCCTCGGTACATTTGACGCACCCCCGTAAATACTGAAACGATTTTTGCATACGTTTTATTCAAGCAATTTCATTTTCTTTTGGTTCGTACACATAATTTGTAAAAGTTTCGGCAAGTTTCCCTTACCATGTAAGCACCGTATTGTCATTCACCGTACATCGCGCTGCTGCTACGATATTCCGTACAGTAGTATGTAAGTTCTGTGCATGCAATCCATCCATGACAATCACATGTGTGCAGAATTAGAATGCGCTGTGTGTGCGCGGCCATTTATTGCTAGTGCGGTGGATGCATACTGCTGCAGCGCAGGTAGGTACACACCACGCCACGGCATTCATATTCCCGCTCGAGTACTGCGTAACTACAGCCAAGTCGCGGTACGTAGTAGAGATTCGCACAGCTAATAACAGCGTCGCGCGCGCGTCTGGCCAGCTGGTCGGGCTATCCCGCGAGCAGAAAATGGCATGCGGCAAGCAGTTCTTCTGCTGCCGTTTCGACAGGAAAGATTGAACTAAGTTGTTACATCGCTGAACAGTCCCTGGTTTGAGATTGAGTATGCATGATTTCATGGGTTTGTTGGAGGGAAAATGTAAGGAGAAAGGGTGGCTTTTAAATTCTTTGCTTGCTAGATTCTGGCAAGCATTTTTTCCTCTTATTCCAAAACGCTTCCCGACTTTGATTTTCACTTGCCGCGGGAAAGCGCTCACTGTAATTTCACTCGCGGTACGTGTATCCGGGACCTGTAGCGTGCAAAAATGCGTGTTATTTTCCATAGCCAAGTGACGTACCATGACGCACCCCTCGGTCAAAATTTTGACCGACAATGATGGGATTTTGACGCACCCCTCGGTCAAAAATTTGACGGACAAAGCTGGTAAAATGACGAACACCTGGGTCACAAATTTGACGGACCAAACGAGGAAATGACGCACCCATGTCCGGGGGTAGTGGGGTGAGTCATTACATTGACAAGTGCATTACACTCAACAGGTGAGATCCTACTGAGTCTAACCGTTTACACTCGCTCACAAAATGTGTAACATTAGAATTGTTATTTAATATTGGTAACGTCTTACCAACATTAGTCAACAGTGTCAGTGATCACATGGTGATAGATTCTAAATACTAATACCGGTACCTTTTATAGACCCTCCTAATCATTGCTAATATTCAATGTCTAACGTTAACGATGGACTAAATTTATAGTATGGACTATGGTAACTCTACTACACATCGACCACCCTTTTTGAAACCGACCACTGGTTTTTGGCGCACAGAACACTTAGTATGGTTGGGGCACAACCTATCTGCAGGGCACCTTCCCATCGGCACCCTGCGTATCATGGCTGTTTGCGTATAGAATGAAAAGGTACGCGCGGGATTAAGTGTCATGAGCTATATATAAAGACAATAAAAACGAAGAAATGAAAATCAAACTCAAACAAACCAAGCTAAAAATTACACATCCACTCAGTAACGACGCGTGTCTGTGAAATTCATGTGTATTACCTATGGCCTGTGAAATTCACGTGTAATACCTATGCTGTGAAATTCACGTGTATTTTGGAGGGGAGGGGGTGCCGATCGCAAGGTTCCCTTTTTAGCAGCGCGAAGAAAACGGAACGCACGCACTAAAATTGCGCTATTTTAAAACGGAGATTCATAATCAACGAGACGGTCACAACATTCAAAACTGCAGTATTCATGGCATATTTGAGGCAAGAATTAGGCGGATTTGTGTCATATTTTTAGAATAAACAAGCTACAGATCCTTAGGGCGACGATAGGTGGTACCCCCAACCCTACACACTGCACGCGCACGCAGAGCACATACTATTGGCTTTGATTGTTGATGAGGCAGTGTGGGGAAAACGAAAATTCACTATTCATTTAATGGTTTAAATCAAGGAGTCATAAGGACAAAATTTCGAATGAATACTTTAACCGAATCATAATGTAATGTCAATGCATTTTCTAAAAAGCTTGGTACAACACAGTGTTCACCAATACAACTCGGTTTGTGTGCATTGTCAATAAATTTACAAAAACAGCGGTCGATAAAGGAGCGGCACCGCTGGGAGCTGAAAAGAGGGCACTCAAGTTCGACGGCAATATTTTTGCACTGAAACTTCGAATTGAAAAGGGAACAACAGCATTTGATAGTGCTGGATTTTCTCAATCACGTAGGTCAAAATTTTACATGAATTTCAGTGTTAAATATTCTTATCAGGCAAACAAAAATTAGGCGGTCGATGAGTAAAGTTTAGTAGGACCAACCCTATTTTACTATTATTGACTAGACATAATTTCCAACACTACAAAGCTGCTCTTGCACTTTACCTAGTTGCAG
This sequence comes from Diadema antillarum, assembly GCF_040938485.1. Classification (NCBI taxonomy): domain Eukaryota; kingdom Metazoa; phylum Echinodermata; class Echinoidea; order Diadematoida; family Diadematidae; genus Diadema; species Diadema antillarum. The sequence goes on from NW_027271698.1 coordinate 1,129,120, forward strand.
CAAAGAGTATTGGTAGCAGCAACATGTGTAAAACGCTGGAACAATGTAGCTGCACAAAACTGTGAGTGTGAATCAGTGTGATGTGAACATCAACTAGCGTTAGGTGTGCGTTTTATGACAGTGCCAGTGAGTGGCCAGTGCAGTGGCTGGCAGAAGAAAGGGCAAGAGCGAGCCGCGAAAACTTCAACTTCGAACTTGAATCCGATTCCAACACTAATATTTTAGGGTAATTTTCTCTCAAGAACTTTGTAATGCACTTTATCTAGCTACCACATTACATTGTCACTCAATGAGACAAGCTCATTAACTTATAGACCATCTAATAGGCTGAGGATCAACTCTAACAGTGATTCATTGCTAGTCTGTCGATACGCCCTTCACAGCCAATTGCACAGTGGGCCATTTCGCAGCACACGGTTGTCTCCCGACCGCTGCGCCTCTAGCTACGGGACGCAAACCTCTACAGTATTCGATGGGTCCCATAAATCGCGGGCTCTTCCGCTAACTGGGTCATTCAAATGTCAGTGCATATGTACAACGTCGAACAGAAATATACTCACCGGCCATGGCGCTGGGTTCAAATAAGCTCCAAAGGATATCCAGTATCCTTTCAACTTAATTTTTAGTACCCTAGCGCTCTTGCTAAATAAATGATGGATCTGATGTCGTACGGATGTTTTTAGAGTAAAATTCCAGCAGTTTCATTTCAAAATGGCGCACTTAGGCGATAGGGAATTGTAGTGTGACGTCACGCGTAACCTCGCGTCCAAACGTAAACGTAGAGTATGTGCCACAAATTATGATGTTACGCTAAAAATACGGAAACACCTCTTGTTTCCTTATTTCGTGGTTTGTTTGCTTGTTTGTTTGTTTTTGTTGTTACTGTGCACTTTAACAATTGCAAGTCTATACAAATCTAAAAAGAGCAAAAGTAATTTTCTACGCGTCCGTATTTAAAAGGGGAGGGCTTCGGCCGTTTTGTTGATACATGTGTATTTCTTTTTTCATAATAAATAATCATTTGGAACACCGCTTTAGAAAACGGATTATTTTCTCGTTTAGCAGTGGAAACGTTATGGATACCTATAGACACTTTCATCTCCTGTTTGATCATTAAACCATGAAAAAAAAAGCATTATAGTCATAACAAAGGGGGAGGATATTTGGGGAGGCTTTGTAGACAAACTTTCCAACTCCTATCAACCACAGCGAGTCACATTATGTGAGTGAACTTTATATAACCAATAAACTGGAGTTGTACAAAAGCTCTCTCATTCGTCTTTTCCTAAATTTTGTTTTCGTGCATGCTTCAAGTGTAAAATATCCCTTTCCGAGAACAATCGTTGATATGACGATATGACATGCTATATACTTTAAGAAGAAAATCTCTTACGTCGATGACAGTTATTTTCTTCTTTTCTTTTCGAAATCATCTTCATTTCTTGAGCCATGTTTTCGCCTTTAATGTAATTGGGTTTTTAATTATCATAATTTAGATTTTGTATTCCGCTTGTAAATATCATGCACTTTATAAATCATTATTTGACTGCACTTTTGTATGTAACTTTGTATGCATTTTGCGTTGCTCTTATGTATAACTAGAAGGGCTACATTGTGAAAATAGGTCAATAAAGCGGAATAGATAAATAAGAATAAAAATCAGCATTCTTCTCTTTCAACTATAATAAACAAACTCACAAACATAACATCAAGGTTAATTCATGTCAGAGAGACAAAACGATTCAAATATTACTTGTTGGAATAATCATGGCACTTCATCCACGTATAAAAAACACAACATTATGACTATCGTCAGGTTTGCGGGTTAACTTCTATATACTCTTTCACGGAAATTGTTATTTTACCCCCCCCCCCCAAAAAAAAAAAATAAATAATGATTTATTGATAAAGAAAGAATGATTCGGACAGCTCATTGTGTGTGTGTGTGTGTGTGTGTGTGTGTGTGTGTTTCTTTGTTTTGTTTTGTTTTATTTTTTGCATTTATGCGCGAACTTCAATAATTATGTATAACATGAATCACTAAAACAGTGAAATGACATACTAAACATAAGTGGATATATAAAGCAATGATTATCGGAACTTCTGATTTATAACTTCATCGGAAATAAATGCTGGTATTATAACGTAACGACAATATCGTTACATTAATGCATTATAAAAGCACAGAACAACAACGACAAAAACAAAATAATAAGGGAGACCGACATAACAAGCAAAGCTTGATCATGAAGACATGTTATGGTGACCTCAAAACAATACAAGATAAAATACTACATATATAGTGATGCGAAACTGGGGTCATTTGTATGTAGTATATGACTTATTCCTTTTTTCAAATTTCACTTCATTTATTTTCTACTTTTTTTTCAAGAATACAATGTACAAACGAAAATACAATACTTCATGGGTTAGAGGTTAGAATACGGAATTCATGGTGAGAAAATTTATCATGGTATCTTATTCTTTTATATGAGTTTTCTATCTATGAGCTTCTCCGTATTTAAAGTAATGCACCAAACTTATACTTCGGACACTGTATACATTCTAATGTAATACCCAAACTTCTACTCTTTTTCTCTAACGAAAAAGAAAAAAAAAAAACCCTGATAGATGGCGCTGTTCACGCATTACTCTTCGTAGACATGGGGTATACATGTACAACAACGTACAGTGATACTGTGAAACATGTATTCTTAAAACAATTAAAAAAAAAAGTATCACTGGAAAAGACAAAATACAATAGAATCAACAAACAATACGTTTAACCTTTTCTGTGTAAGAGACTTTAAATAGTGGGTACAACGCTATGGCCTTTTCTGGATCAATTGGCACACAGAACACGCAATATCTTTATTTTTTTTTCAGTTTTCTGTATAATATTCTCAAAAAAGAAGAAATGTCTCAATGACAATATAGATAGTGCCATATACTAATTACATAATGTGGGGATGATGGTACCGTCTCAGAACTCACCCATTGGTTTGCTATAATGTAATAAACTATAAAAACATCTTGTCGGTCAGGAATTTGCCAGCTAGAACAACATCCCCCTTTAAAAGCCAGTGTTGCTGAACCAATAAATGTATAATGCCGTGATAACATCACGTAAATATTTTTTTTTCATTTACCCTTTTAACATCGTTTTACACATGAAACTTAGTGAAGATTATAATATAATAAAAGCAGATCAATGGGAGTCTTGTAAACCTGTTTTGAACAAGATTTTGAAATTAATACAGAATGTATTCATGACTCTGCAACTTATGGAACCAGTTCCATAGACAGAGGGTTGATGCCCGATTAAAAAGTTATGTTTTAATGTTTTGAAAATGAAACAAGATCAACTAGGGACGAATAATCTATTGACAGAATGAATCAATGACAAAGACATTGATGCTATAGCAACATTATATTAATAATTCATGGCCGGCGGAGCCGTGGGGGCCGTGGGGGCTCGGGCCCCCACACTTTTTGTGCACCATTATACAAAGGAATACATAAGGTGTCATCACTTTGGGCCCCCACACTTTTTTTTAACCCGGAAGTACGTAAGTGGCACTGAATAGAAATAGATAGAGATCTTGAAATGTGAGTCGGTAAGGTTATGTTTTTCCACTTAAGACCTTTTCAGCTGAAGAAACCCGGAAGTGGAAGGGGAGAGATGAGCTGAGGACCTTTTTTTTTTGCTTGTTAGCTCATGAAACCCGGAAGTGGGCCCCCACACTTTTGAAAACGCTTCGCCGGCCCTGTAATTATGGTCGTCCTTATCCAGGGTAGCGTCTTCAGTGGTACCACTGCATATACTGCTCTACTAGATCGCACTGTCATTATCATTATACCCTAGAGGGACATGGCGGGTAAAAAACATCTTGTCCAAGAACGTAAGCACTGGGCGGGAATCGAACTCGGGTCCTATACGATCGGGAGTGGGGAGTCTCATTCACTGTCCCACATAGTGCTGAATGAAACCTCTTTTGCCTCTCTTACAATATTCTTCATTTTATTCTATTCTTCACTCTCCAATATTACTCCCACACCTTCCATTCTATATTCGCCCACTCTTACTGTTCACTTCACAGGGCTGGCGGAACGGGGTGGGGGGGGGGGGGGGGGGGGGGGGGGGCGACGGGGCTCGGGCTCCCACCTTTTTTGCACCATACAGAGGAATACATATAAAGGTGCCACCACTTTGGGCCCTCCCCCCACCTTTTTGACCCCGGAAAGTGCGTAAGTGGTACTAGAAAGAAATATATAGAAACCTTGAAGTCAGTGAGCGCGGTAAGGCCTTTGTTTTTGCGCTGAAGACATTTTTTTTTTTTTTTTTGCGTGTCAGGTGAAGAAACCCGGAAGTGACACCATGCATTGCGCTGAAGACTTTTTTTTTTTTGCTTGTTAGTTGATGAAACCCGGAAGTGGCACCAGAAGTCTGAAGTGCCCCCCCCCCCCCCAAATTTTGAAAACGTGGCGCCGGCCATGCTTCATTCTTCATTCCCCCCCCCCCCCTCCCCCATCCTGCATGCTGTCCTTTCCTCTCTTCCTCTATAGTAGAGGTCACATTTCTTAATTGAGTTTTTAACATCATAAATGTGTTTTTGATTATATTTGCCCATACATCATATGAGATATTGCACATTGAAGGGTTGTAAAGCTTCTCAAAGGGACACTTTTGAAAATGATGCCCTTTGGGGTTTAAAAAAAAATAAATCTTGCAGCATTGATTAGTTCTTTATAAGATGAATACATAGATGCAGGCATTTATCCTTGATTAAGGGGTTATCATCACATTATTGCCTGCAAAGTACTGTGAAAGACTTTGATTTATCAAACAGATTAACTTTCTGTATTTTGAGCTGTTTCAGTGGTAGCCAAAACAAAGAAATACATTAAAATACAACAATCATGTGTGATACTGATGACTATGTACTAAGATCTAGTACCACAAGAACATAATAAGAAAGCAAATTGTAGTTAAGCAGAGTTGGGGGGTATAGAGGAGGGTGGGGGGGGGGGGAGGGATTTGACAGAATAGATCAACATAAACCGGCAGAACTTGTATGGGATGGATACTTTCCATTGACTTGTGTCCATTACATGCATAGGGCTCACACGGGTAAATAATTCCCCATATAGAGACGTGTGTTAAAATTCAAAATTCAAAAAATTCTCTAAAATAGCTGGGAGAAATGAGGTGTTTCATCTTCACTGACCTGGATAAGTGAGATATACCCTTTTATCCACCGAATTCCCAAGGCGGGTTCTTCAGCTCAAACTCTGTCCAAGGGTCCGCAAAGCCAGACTACGAGTTCTTTTCACTCAAAAAATCACCTATTTTCTGTACATGCACCCAATGAAATAGTCCCTTCAAATTCCATGAGAAAAGCTTTCATCTTCCAACCAAAATGCAGTTTGTAGAGGAATTTATATACTCAATATTTGCAGCTATTCAGTATTTTTTTTTTGTTGGCCAAACTGCATTATTGATTTTTCATCATTTTCTTTTCTTCATTTATTTTGGTATCTGAGGTACGAATTTGTGAAGGGGTCTGGGACATTCCATTTTATTTACAGGTGTGAGCTCTATACTCTTTCCTCAGCCTCACTCTGCTATATTGTCTGCTGCCCTCATGCACTTCCCCGCTCTTCACTGTTGTGACAGCCGGCAGTGCATGCGATGAGGGTGAAACTTCAACCATGATAACAAATGGACAGACTGTGTTTTGATCACTGATTTTATTCTTCAGAAATTATCCTTGCATAATGAGGTAAGTAAATTTGTATCAAAATGATTGACAATTACAGTGAAGGTTTCATATGTCTGTTTCATACACATTCAAATGAATGTTTTTGAATTATGCAATGATTATAAATATGAAATCCGGTAATGATTACTGAAGAAAATAACACACAAGAACTGGCTCTATTTTTGAAGTGAGCGCATGCGCGTTTCTTCGGTACTCCCTAAAAGCAGTCCCAAGTGTTCTTTCTTTATGAAGTCTTTCACTGAAGCAAGAGGCCATCACCTGCAGCTGTAAATTGCGCCGATGAGCAGTTATAACCTCCCTCGATCATGACAGAAGATAAAGAAATAGACTGCATGGTCATCAACACATTACAGTGCAATCTCGTTGTAACGAACACGGTTATAACGAAATTCCGGTTACAACGAAGTAAAAATTCAGGCCGCAACACTATCCGTTCTATGTGTTTTATTGTGTGTGTGTTTTCGATTATAACGAAAATTCGATATAACGAAAGAAAACTGCACGTCCCAAGGACATCGTTATAATGGGAGTCCACTGTATGTACAGATTATAAAGTATGATTCTACACTTCTAACAAAGAGAACTAATGAGAGAGTAGCCTTTTGTCAAGGCCCTCTCGCTGTAATAAGGCGAGCGAAGCGAGCCCAGCCGAGCGCGACCTCGCGCAACCCCACTCAGCTGGGCTCTCTTCACCATACAGCGAGAGGGCCTTGACAAAAGGCTAATGAGAGAGCGTATGCGGTGAGCTTCTTATATCCGGAGAGCTGTATGTATACAAAAGTCATATCCATGATTTACTATATGATTTATAATGATCGAAGGGGTAACATTTTATTTAGGGGGTTGGGCAGTTCGATATACACGAGTCAACTTTGTTCTTTTTTTTTCTCTCTCTTTTTGTGCATGTTTGTTATGTGGTTGATTGTTTGGTGAACAGGTTCTGTGTTGTGTGTGTGTGTGTGTGTGTGTGTGTGTGTGTGCTTAAATATGCGTTTGTATCTGTGCTGGAGTGAGGTATACCTGTGAGTATGCCTAGAGGGGGAAGTGTTGATGAGGTGATTCGGGTGAGCGATGGAGGGGTAATGTTTTATAGATATGGATTATGTACAGACATTGATCATGTACATTTGTAAAGCTTTTGTATGTATGTGTGTACATAGGTATGTAGGCTTTTTGTTGACCCCTGATACATAGGTATGCAGGCCTTTTGTTTGACCCCTTAACAATTATTAATTTCATTACCTAATAATTACTGCTGTGATGAGTATATGAACGCAGTTAATGGGTATATTTTTTTATTGTGTATTGTACATACATATTGGTTTTGCTGACCCATTATCAAAAATTGATCTTATAATTATTGCGGGGATGACTATTTATTTTGTAAAGCAGTTACTGTGTATTATTTGTGTATACAACAGTGTAGTAGAATAATCAGAAATTGACACAATGACAGTCCTAAGAATTACTTAGAAGAATATTTTGTAATATGTTTGAAATGTCACGCAGCTAGCAACAACAACTAAATGTTCAATTGTAATCAAGGATGGATGATGGAATCGAAATAAAATATTGTTTGAAACAAAAAAAAAATCTTACAGAGCGGTAAGCTTCGTTGACGAAGAAGTACCAATCAGATTGAGCCGTAGTGATCACGCCATTTCGTTCGATACCTCACAAGAAAGGTTATAGGCACACTTCTATTACGTCGATTAATTCATTGCTACCCGTTCAGAAGTATATTTTCATTAACAAACAGAATGGTTTTCATTTTCTTTTCTTCTTTCATTGGTGCGACTTGCATCAGAACAAAGCACAAAGAAACGTTTTAGCTCTTGTAATTTGTTATCAGTAAACAAGTAATGCATGGTATTAGTCATACAGTACATAAGGCAGGGTTCGAAACTCCGTACCTTTCTTTTTTCCCCCTTGATGGCCCGTTCAGGCCAGTAATATCATTAAATGTGAAATGTTGGTGGCCCGAAAAAAAATGCAGGGTCCCTATATATGTAAAAATGAAACATAGCAATGCTGTTTTGAATCTTATTAGTTGCCAGATCGGAACACCAAAATATATGCTTTTCTATTTTGGATAAAAAATTTATCCTCTGGCGATTGGTTGAAAGAGCTTCACGTGATTATAGATATTTTCAGCTATTTCAGAAAGTTGACAGTCCATAAAGTACTATTTGCAAAATGACGTCACTTCTATGACGGCATTTTGCAAATAGTATGTGACGTAATTTTGCAAATAGTATACTAATTGCAAAATGATGTCACAAAGCAATTCTGAAATTGTGCGCAGCTTTGCTTTGCTTTGTAACAATTTCTAGCAAAAAATTGTGACGCCACAAAGCAATTTTGACAGTGCGCACTGCTCGTACCGTGCGTCACCTGTGAAATACATCAATTTCTACCAAAAGATTGTGACGTCATAAAACAATTCTGACATTGCCAATTGCTTCGCACCGCTTCGCACCTTAACCGTGCGTCGCGCTTAGCAGTTCTGACCAAAGAGCGTTTCTACGCTCTTTGGTTCTGACATCGTGCGCAGCGACAAGCTTCTTATATATATGGTGCGCTATACGGTCAATGTAGGATCCCTTTCAACATCGCATCCACCATACGACTTCTTGATCGCTTTGCATTTCCTCTTCTTTTGTTTGAATTTTTGATCCAAAATATAAAACAAATATACTTTGCCTAATTTCGAAACACTCAAGGCAAAGTATTTTTGTATAATTATGAAACGTTGGAGGCCCTAACACTAATTTTCAGTGGCCCCTTGCCATCGGGCCACCGCTAGTGTCGAGCCCTGTGTAAGGTATTGTGCCGAGTCGTCAGAGATAAATTTGTACAATTAAAAAAATACGTGTATATAGTTTGAATGTCGATATAATCACTGAATCTAGTCAAATTGATAAATGCAATCAAAAGATCAAGAGAGTTCATCACTTCGCGCACTTGACGCCTATTGGTGTCAAGTTAAGCATTCCTGCGTGTTAGTTAAACCAATGTTGAAGTCACCCTTTAAATGATTCGGTTGCGCATCATTGGAGCTGCGCGGCACAGCATCGCGTATGATTATGGTTCGTTCGAATTCGGCGGAGCTCGGCTCTCCCCCCGAACCCTGTAGCGGCGTGATCAGATAGAGACGGATAAACATTTATATAGGCCAGGTCGAGGAGAGAAGATTCGACATGGACAAAAAGGAGAACTCATGATCAGAGAGGAGGTGGTGAAAGACAGAAAGATCCCTTGATCTCTCCCAGAACTTAATTCAAAGGAGGGCAGCATCACTGCAATCTATTGGCATCGAAAGTGCAGATATTTCACGTAATCATGTACAGGAAGGGACAGAAATAATGGAATGCGGATGTGCTGCAAAGAGGTTGCATCTCCCATCTTTGAGGGACATTTTTTTAAGTGGTTGTTCTTTGTAAGGATACGTTGGTTGTCAAGTTCCCGATAATATTATTGATGGAATTTGATAAAAGGGCTAGCAGTCTGGCCAAAACGGCTACCATGACATTGTCCACGCATACACCTCATCTATATTAGAGTATCGTTTTTTTCCATATCAGTCAATCTTGTTTTTAATATTGGTAATGTAATGTTGTGCATAGCCGCCTTCATGAATGCAAATTCGTGTATTTTTTTTTGTCTAGTGTCAACCGTTTGTGAAATTAGAAATGGAATAACACACTTTTCGAGTTTTTCAGTTTCATGCTTGGCAATGAATTGTTTTGTTAATGTTCTCACTTCTACAACTCTCTTAATTTCTAGGATTTATTTTTAAGTCCTAAGGATTTATTGCTTTAAGTCCTAGCGGACTGTAAATACAGACAAAACCTTAGGACTTAAAAGTAAGTCTTAGCTAGGATTTAAAAATTTAAGTCTATGTTCGACTTAAATTTCAAGTCTATAGGATTTATTTTTTAAGTCTTATTAGATTACATTTAAATCTTTCTTAGACTTGTTTTTAGAATAAATCCAGCTTGGATTTAAACGACGAAAGACTTATTTTAAGCCTTCCTTGGATTTATTTCAAATAAATCCATCATGGATTTAAACTCAGACTACTGAAAATGACAGCCAATTGATGCACTTTCTTCACATGTAAAGGTCTATTTATTTTAACAAACTCAAACTGATGCATTTTTCACAAACAACGATAAGTTACAAAATATACAGATGATCGTCATACACATGTAGGCTCCAGAAAAAATGAAATACCACATGATGAAAACAGAGCATATTTTGCAATAGTCTCAGATGGTCACATCTTCACATTCATGTTACTGATGCTTCTTTCACTGTGTTCTGTAAACAAGTTACTAGACGACTGGAACCTTCATTGCCAAATAGATTACTTTTTTTCACTTTTTTTTTTAATCTTGCAAGATGACTCCATACGACTCGATTCACTTTCATTTTATGTATTTCTTTCCCTGGTGAGCATCGTTAAGTCGTAAGATGGAAACTATGAACAAATATAAGATTATATATGAATTCTAATAACTTAAATTTTAGAAATGATGCCGTGTAATAAATAATACAGCCTCCATTAAGTTGACGTTTAGATTTACACGCTTTGTACGTCCCATGCATGCAATTTAAAGAATTATTTGATTTTTTGGAATGATGCATAGTATAAATTTAATCAAGAGGGAAGTAAAGGCCAAAATTAGTGTAATCACATTAGAAAAGAGAAGAAATTTCCCTACACAGAATGGTGTAAAGACTATGAAAATCAGCTACGAAATAAGGAAGATATGCCTCTTTTCAATTTCACACATTTCCAGAAAACAGATCTTGTCCAGTCTTTATGAACGTCCAAATGAGGGAATTGATGATGTCATTCCTTCAAAATATTTTTACACTTTTCACCTGCATGTATTTGCATATCATACGGACTAGTCAAGAAATGTTTTCTGAAAACGTGTTACATTTCCTTATTTCTTACCAGACTTCCCTAATTTTTCCACTATTCCATAGGGAAAATTTACAATTGAATCCAAACTGTATTACATACAACAGTAGGGAGCAAGATCTATGTAAACTCTGAAGTAAATTCACCTTAAAACATTAAGAAGCTCAAATAACAATTAACATTCTAAACTTACTTCTAAAATTCCTTGAATATCGATTGTCTGGAATGGATTTACATAAGTACATTTCCATACTGCATTTTGGTAGACAAAATGTTTGACAAAAGAATATACAAATTCCTGCTTAATCTATTGATATTTAAGAATCCATCTCAACTGATGACAGGGAACCATCTCAAGAGACTGTTCAAGTGAGATGGACCACTAGTTTCTTAATTACTTTGATGTCATATCTCGTAACAAAGCACTATGTTGAAGTGATGCAATCTGAATTTTTAACTAGAATTATCACTCATTGTGATTAATATACCCCCACCCACAACTGAGGGAATTAGCTCAACCAGGATTATTTTTTCTTACTTTTTAATAAAGAAAAAAAATTACCATGGCAATGCACTGTTCCACCTCTCAAATCAAGTGCTCAAAAAATGAGTGAGCAAGATAAATAAACTGACGATTTCTATGGTTTTTACTAAAAATTGTGTAACCATGGCAACACAATGTTGGACATTAAGAAAAAAATGAAGTTTGCACAACTATAGGCCCTATATCATAGCCGTCATATGTGCCAAATTTCAAGCTAAATGCTAAAAGGGTGAGGGGTTTAGTTGAATTCACATTAGTGTATCATTTTCATGCAAAATACACTGTTACCATGGCAACACATTTTCCACACTGACAAAAGATTTTTTGCACATCTAGGTAATGTAGAGGTAACATGTGCCAAATTTGAAGCCAAAATGCTCTAAACAGAGACAGGAGAATCGAAATGTTTGTATGATTTTCATTGAAAATGCACCGTTACCATGGCAACACATTGTTTAACAATGATGAAATATGAAGTTTGCATATTTCTGAACTACAATGGTTGCATGTGCCAAATTTCAAGCCAAATGCTCAATGACTGAGGGAGTTACCTGAATCCAAAATATTTTTGTATGATTTTCATTCAAACTATGTTGTTACCATGGCAACACAATGATCAACAATGACGAAAGGTTAAGTTTGCACATGTACGTACCACAGTGGTCAGGTGTGCCAAATTTCAAGCTAAATGCTCAAAGACTGAGGTTGTTACATGAATCCACAATATCTTTGTATGCATTTTAGTGAAAAGATGCTGTTACCATGGCAACGCATTGTTCACCATTGATGAAAGATTAAGTTTGCACATCTATATGCTAAAGTTGTTGCATGTGCCAAATGTCAAGCCAATTACTCAAAGAGTGAGGGAGTTAACTGAATCCACAATATTTTTGTATGATTTTCATTCAAAATATGCCGTTACCATGGCAACACATTGATCGACACTTACGAAAGAATACGTTTACACATCTACATACCACAGTGGTCTTTTGTGCCAAATTTCTAGCTAAATGCTCGAAGACTAAAGGAAGTTAGCTGAATCCACAATATTTTTGTATGTTTTTTGGTTTAAAAAAAGCTGTTACCATGGCAACGCATTGCTCACCACATTGTTTCCATATCTATATACCATAGTGGTCATGTGTGCCAAATTTCAAGTCAAATGCTCTAAATTTGTTTAAGGTGCCCATCTGCGCTGAATCTATCCTTCCTCATGGGTTCAAGCACATATTTTGGCTGGAAAACCAAAGTTTATTTCTTTATAAATAGAGAGTTTCATATTAAAGTGTTTAGCCACAACGTCATAATGAAAATAGCAACAAATCAGCGCTCAATAAATGTGATGGACAATGGCTCAACAACACTGTGGGAGTGATGAAAATTAGGTAATCGTTGAACAATTACAAAAGTGTTCAGGGAACTTAAACTTTCTTCTTTCAATTTAAATCAATGCGGATCTGGCATTACTTTTTTTTTTTTCATCATCAACCAGACATAATATACAGAAAACAAGCCAAAGATGAACAGTAAATAAATTGAAACTGGACATGTATAAAAACTTGAAATATTGCAAAAGTGAGGCACACACATACATGATAGCACCTCTAAAGGAAACATTGCGGCATTAACTTTCCTTATTGTGTTATTTTCATTTAAAAATGCACACAAAAAAAATTACAAGGAAACTTTACTACAACCAGGGCATGACAGACATGCTTCTTGTGTGCATGGATTTGTAGCTCAATATAAATGGAAAAGTGAGGCACACATAACATAACTCAATATCCATGAGTCAAACATTATGCATGATAGTATCTTCAAAGGAAACATTGCAGCATTTTACCTGTGTTACTTTGATTTAAGAATTCACCGAAAATTAAGAAAACTTTGCTGCACATCAGGGCAAGTCAGATATGCTTCTTGTGTGCATGGGTTTGTGGCACAATGTCGAACAAGGAAAAGTAGAAATTACGCGGTGCGTAACATATGTCCCCGCCGGAAGTAGCATTTTGTAACAAAATGTGCAATATAGGTAAAAAATCAAGGTCAAAGGTCAAAGAAGTCAAAGGTCAAAATTCTGTGTAGAAGTTTTGAAGCCCTCACCTAGTGCCATCACATAAAGCAAATGGAATCGAAATTGGGTTAGAAATGGCGAAGGAGTAGCATTTTGTAGCCAATGTACAATATAGGTCAAAAATCAAGGTCAAAGGTCAAAGAAGACAAAGGTCAAAATTCTGTGTAGAAGTTTTGAGCCCTCACCTAGTGCTATCACATAAAGCAAACGGAATCGAAATCGGGTTAGAAATGGCGAAGGAGTAGCATTCTGTAGCAAAATGCACAATATAGGTCAAAAATCAAGGTCAAAGGTCAAAGAAGTCAAAGGTCAAAATTCTGTGTAGAAGTTTTGAAGCCCTCAACTAGTGCCATCATATAAAGCAAACGGAATCGAAATCGGGTTAAAAATGGCGAAGGAGTAGCATTTCGTAGCAAAATGTACAATATAGGTCAAAAATCAAGGTCAAAGGTCAAAATTCTGTGTAGAAGTTTTGAAGCCCTCACCTAGTGCCATCACATAAAGCAAACGGAATCGAAATCGGGTTAGAAATGGCGAAGGAGTAGCATTTTGTAGCAAAATGTACAATATAGGTCAAAGGTCAAGGTCAAAGGTCACGACTGAAATTCTGTGTAGAAGTTTCAAAGCTCCCATGTAGTGCTATCATATAAAGCAAACAGAATCAAAATTGGCTCATAAATGACAGAGAAGTAGCAAATTGAAGATTTTGATCACACACGGACGTACACACGGACACACACACGTACGGAGCCCGTTTCATAGTCCCCTGCTCGAACTCGTTCGGCGGGGACAAAAATCTTACTAGCATCATACACTGACGTGTTCTTGAAGTTCGTGGCTAATGCCCAGAACGAAGCCCTCACTTGGGATTGTAGCAGTACATGAATATGCCGCCACAAAATCAAAGAATGCTTCAAGCACCCAAGCATATTTGACGATGAAGACACAGTGGGCTTTAAAGAGTCTGTCAAATTCTTGCTTCCGGTCATCTCCAGCCTGGACTTAGTATGGTCTTGTCCAGGATGAGAAAATACTGGATGTACGTCTAGTCACTCCCTTATCTGACTAAGCAGGGCTGGCTGAAGGTGGCATCTTTAGCATCACTGAACTTCGCGCTTCTCGCTCGTGATGTATATGTTTCGCGCGGATCAACTTGGCGTTTCCCGTTTGCTAGGGCTTTCAGGTGGGAGAATCTCCAGATCAGAAGATGCTTTGGGCTGGGGTTGGAGTCTCTGCATCAGCAATGCCATGAACATTGGTTCCTACCTGAAAAGAGATTAAACATGTATAGCACTACTGATATTTCGAACTAAATTTCACTTGAATCATTTGAGCAAATGACAAAGGCTACAATTATTATCAAATAAACTTTGCATCACATAGAGGGAAGTTAAGTTCTCAGTGAGAGGGCACTCTGGAGGGAAAAAATATTAAGATATAATTTTACATATTGATCTTAAATACAATGTACTAATAACATATTCATCACATAACTTTTAGTTTGTGATGTACAAGTAAATATTTATGATATATTTCGGAACATATTATTTTAAAACATTTTGTCTCATCTGGTAAACCTCAAAGCCTTCAAAAAAGTTCCCAGAAATCAGATTACTTTTTGCCATCATCGGGGTGGGGCCTACTTGATATTTACATGTTTCAGACTCATAAGATATTTGATGTACATATTATTACAAATCAATAGAAGTCAGCATGCATTTTTAATCCGTAATTTAATGAATTTAAAAGAAAACTGTCAAAACACGGTAGATACCCCTACACAATACTCATTGCTGAATGTTCTAAAGTTTGTTTGAGAAGAATCGCTTCAAAAACACTGATATATCAGAGAAGAAAACTTTGTATTTCTCACGACAGCATGAGAAATTCAGATTTTTAAATTCCACCTGTTACTGAGTACATGCAGATTCTACACGAGTCTTGCTTTGTAAGATACGAAGCTCAAATATTCTTCTCTAAACATGAGCTGGTACTTAAAAGCCCAATGAAACATGCATATTGATAATTCTCAAAATTGGAAGCTCAATGATTTGATCATAAACTGATTTCAAGTCTATAAACATTAAGCATATACTGTACTTACAGGCACATAGTCATTCTGCACCAGGTACTGCTGGGCATCCCTCGGGAGCATGAGAGGTCCTCTCCCTTTCTTCTACATGGGGATGTTGGGTCTGTGAAGCATCGCTGCAAGTAGTGACATTCCACAAAATTCCTATAGAATGGAACACAATACAATTTTTTTTTTCAACTTTAAGTATTTCACCCATTCTCTTTAACATATTAGATATGACGTATTGTATCAGCTCTGACAATCCCTAACATTCAGTTTTCGACTTATTATCAATATCAGTCTATGAAGAGCAAACTCGTACACATTCACTTTCCTGAAAGGTGTAATAGCAATGAAGCATAAACAAATGAGTAAGTTTTACTCTCACACTTTGGACAGAAATTGTTCCAGTTGTATAATCAATGCCACAAGATCTATGAGGATTGGCGGAAGGACTTACTGTCTCCATCCATGTCTTCACATCTTCTTACGATGTCTTGCAACTAAGGGTGGTTTCGCTTGGCAAGTGCAAGATTCTATTGACGTAAAATGGCCCCCATCTGTTCACCATCTCCTGCACTTTTCTCGGTACAACTGGGCAAAGTCCGCATTGATGTGAAAATAAACACAAAAACTGTGAAATATCAGTGATCAGGAAGTGGAAAATGAAAAACAGAAACGCTTGACAAAAAAAAAAAAGGAAGAAAACAAATATCGGGGGTATAAACGGTCGCCATAGCCACATTTCTAGATTTTTATGTAATTAATTATTTCTTATTGGTCTCGAGGGTTGTATTTCATGCTGGAGGAAAAAATGAGACCTATATCTCTGATTTTTGTTTCAGATGTTATCGTTAAAATCAATTTTAGAAATACCAGGGATGTCTTGCATATAGTATCTAAACACCAAGAAGGGATAGTCCTGACAGAGTACTCCTTGGAGTACAAATTATACAAATAACAGGTAATTTGCATTCCCTTTATCTTAAAAAATATTACAAGTAAAAAATAAAAAAAGGCCTCATATATTGTAAAACTTCACTACATTCTCTCACTGATGTATGTGATGCTTAATGCATACATCTCAGCCAGAAGTGTAGATCTGTAGAATTTTTAAGTCTAGATCCTTCTACTCAAACACAGATCACCACATTGATTATGCTACAAAGAGAAAGACTGGAGTAGAATACCTTTATCCAGGTGCGAAATCTTGTTCCATTGCACGAGTTAATCCCATACATTATTTGTTTCACACAACGCCTTCAACAATAACACTAACAGACTTACTAGTTCAAGAAAGAGTCTTGAATTCAGTGCAGAAATGGCAACCATAAGGCCTAGGTGTCCAGGCCTACTACTGAGTGGTAGTAATAATAGTAGAAGTATTTTCATGGAATGCAAATCAGTAGCACATTCACATTACATACACATGTACGCAGCCGAGTGCAAGTAGCATTGAAGTTGATTATTCCAGTAAAATGAGTGACATGATGCACGCTTGATAGTAAGAGTGTTGAGTGCACACGCCAAAGGTAATTGTTTATTGTGACATCAGACTCAGTAGACCTAGTCATGCAATGGAACAGAAACTGTTTATTAATTGTAGACCCCCTATTTTAATATGGGAGTCAATGGAAATTGGTGATGTCAGCCAATATGGCCCATGCGATAGAAGTTTTTACAGTTCAGAGCTTGACGCCACTGCACTGGCATTGCAACATTGGCGCCCTAAACCCTGGGGCGCTCATCACACAGGGGGCTTCGTGTTTGGGCTGGTCGCAGTTCTATTGTAGCGCCCATAGGGTCTACGTACTATTGGTGGCCTAAACACAACGTTAAAAATAAAACCCATCTAACAGCATATGCCCTACATTTTATCACAGCATAGTGGGGCATGATAAGGCCTAGAACTGTGCCTTTCTACGTAGAAATTGATAAATTAAACCTTACAAGAGTGTAAGAAGGGGTGAACTGACACTAACTTGTTACTGTTACTCAGTGTTAGACGACAGTTAGGCCTACGCTACAGTAGCCTGTTATGCCCATAGCTTTACCTTTCAGTCAAGACACCAACATCGTAAATCATTGGGTAGAATGGGCGCTTTATAAGAGTCCCTGTATTATTACACTTGTACTTGCAGTTTCACCGAAATAGAGCCCCCACAATACTAGCATAACGTTAGCCTACATGTAACTTGTTACAATGTTTGGATAGACACATTAGCCATGAACAGCTAACGTTAGCACTGGCGCTTCAGGGATGGACAGCGCTGTATACAGCGGCAAGGCTTAAACTCGCCAAAAATGTAGGGCGGTTAGTGCACATCTTAACATCTTTTGTCTTTGGTTACTGAGTCCCAGAGTTATCAAACACATTCTTAAGCACTCATACAGTAATATGCTCACCTTTAAGCAACTTGGTCAAGCTTCCGTCAGATCATGCCCTCAAAAAACTCCGGCCTGCATGACTTCTGCCTTCAAGACCAACTCAACTGTTCGAGTCAATAGCGTTTGTTTGCAAATGGTCGATGGTGGTAGGTACAAGTACTATAGTACATGTACAATGTACATATTGCGCACTGAATGTGTGTGTATGACTACGCTATCTAGCATCGCATGAAGCAAAGTGACGGCCAGCGCCAATTCCGGTTTTAGGCGGTTCAAGATAGCGCATGACGTCATTTACAAGTCATCTGATTGGCTGAAAGTTTAAGTCCTTGTTAGATTTAGATTGCGAACAGCTTCGACACTCAACTTTTAATCGAAGCCACCTAAAATAAGTCTTAAAGACTTAAAATATTTTAAGTCGTAAGAAAGATTTAAAATTTAAGTCCTAGAAATTAAGAGAGAATGTATCTGTTGATTTGAGCACGCTTATACAGGTTATCAATTTCGGGAGTCAATTAACGACATTCTATTTTTCAGCGAATTCAGTTCTCCGAAATCTTCTTGCAACGTACAATAATATTGATAGTAATAGTAATAATAATAATAATAATAATAATAATAATAATAATAATAATAATTATTATTATTATTATGATAATAATAATAATAATAATAATAATAATAATAATTATATTAATAATAATAATAATAATGATAATAATAATAATAATGATAATAATAATAATAATAATAACAACAACAACTATAACAATAATAATAATGATAAAAATAAGAAGAAGAAGAAGAAGAAGAAGAAGAAGAAGAAGAATGCCATATTTACCCTGGGTAGCCTCTTCAGTGTTGACACTGCTCTACCAGAGAGCCATTGCATTATCATTTACCTAGCGTTGCCAGGTACCCATTTATACACCTGGGTCGAGAGGGACATAGTGGGTAAAATCATCTTGTCCAAGGACGTAGCACTGAGCGGGAATCGAACTCGGGTCCTCCAAATGGGAGTCGGGAATCTTATCCCCTATGCCACAGCTACCCAGCATTGAATGTGTCTATAATGAAAGAACTACGAGACACAACTTAATGAATATACTGTTAGTTTTGTTTTCCAGGTAACCAGTAATTTTGTATTCCAAAACCACGATGCAATGAGATACTCAGTACCGAGTGCGCATACAATGATACCACAGTATGTCCTCTGGCATCGGTGAGAATTGGATGCGTGAGTTTAACCTTAGAACTGTTTAAACCCATCCACGAGCTGTTTCCAAAGAGAGCGCATCCAATCCTCACTGATCCACGAGATATGAATGTACAATGTACATCATTCATTTAATAAAATGGGCTCGTAAATTCATGAAATTCAACCCTTTCCCCATCATGTGTCCGATACACCTTCAACACAAGGCTTGAGCTATTCGTTTGGATTTCACCGGATGCATGGCTCAGTGTGGATCAGTAAAAATCAATGCATGGTAAAATTGACCAATCAGACTGCAGAGATTCTAAAGCCCATTTTATGATATACATTGTATCATTGAGCATACATTTTCAGTGACAGTCTGTGGATACGATCCGCGGTGCATGAGACAAGTTAGAATGCATTAGAACGACACTGTTTACATTGTACCTGTATTATTAAGCGTGTTATTCATTATAGGGTTCTGCAGTCTTGATCTTCCATGATCCCTTCATATCGTGTCATGTAGATTCGTTTGATGACATGACTGTATCCATAAGTTCTTCTAAACGCACCATTTTTGGCTCTACTAAAATGTTCATGAATCTATAGGACATTACTAAACATATTGACCTTTAACATTCAAAACATCGTTTATAAACATTGCCCAACATTTTGGGTCCAATCCCCTTCGCCTTACAAACAACGTTGCCTTGAACAGCTTTGGTCGAATTGTTACAAAATCAAATCATCCATTTCTTCCTGTTGAACTATCGGGATGACCATGACATAGGCTCAACGAACCCCCCCCCCCCCCCCAAGTCTTATCGCCCCCCCCCCATACTCTTCAGCCTATATCCTGCGATAATCACCCCCACTTGAACTGCATCGGGAGAACGATTAACGGTAATAGGTGAGTAATTCAGCTTCATTTGCCGTGGTATAAGTAGCGCAGGGTGAGGCAGCTATAGGACACTCCAGTATCTAATAGAGAGCGATGTACAGTTATTATTGTAATGTTTCAGACGGCATGTTGTCTGCATGCAAGATGATCTGTATTTAACAAGATGTGGTTCAATATACGCAACGGACATTGACGTATACTATCTTAACTGCTCTGCGACATCCATGCACTCCCCATACGACCAATGAGATGTATGGAATTGTCCCTCTTTTTTTGCTTGCGAGGTCGTTTATTGCATAATAGTGCTCTTTTGGGATGTTTCCCAGACGCCAGAGCAACGAACACGACAAGAATCCTTTTTACTCTCGCCAGGAATATTAAAGGTAATATCTTCTGTTTGTTTGTTTCTTTGTTTCTTTCTGTCTTTATTCATTTTTGTTGTTTTTTCTGAGGTTTGATTGCGTTTGTTTGTTTGTTTGTTTGTTAAGATTGGGTTTTTCTTCTTGAAAAGTTATGACTTGATTTTCATGAAATTCTCAAAAGAGGTCCACTGCGATAAAACACACACACACACACACACACACACACACACACACACACTGCAAAACGCCCTGTACAACCACTACGTATGTCTATGACTATTACACGAAAAAGAATTGAACTATTTCACTCTATATTACCAGGGAGGTGAGACCTCTCATCTCCCTGATATTACTGTAAGTCAACGACAAAACTGTCATTATACCTCGACTTCTATACCGCTATACCTCTCCAATTTACCATTTCTGTTACAGAGGATTCCCGTTATAACAAAGTGCTCGGGACCGGCAGTTTTCTTTCGTTAATATAACCGAACAAGTAAACTATAAAGAACGTAGATCTGGCAATGTTGGAATCTAAATATATTTTACTTCGTTGTATCCGGAATTTCTTTATAACCGTGTTCGTTATAACGGGAGTGCACTGTATACACCCCGCGCGTTTATTGTTGCTGATATACGGAATGACTTGAATTATATCTGCTCCGTAAACCATGCTCCAAAAACAAAAACAAAACAAAAAAGAGATAGAAAAAATTAAAGTCCTTGCAAATTTGTCTCTGCCTGTCGCTATGTCGGATCCTACATCGACGTCTTCCTGCATAGAAAGCCCGAAATAAATCCACCCTACAGCTGCCATAATTACTGCACATCTTAAACGGATTAAGTCATTAACTCTCGAGCAAGGAAACTCCACGAGAGTATATCAATATGGAGCGGCAATGATAACGCGATGATTTGATAATCAGATGTCTGCTCACTTTGACTATTCTACGCCGACAGGGCCAACACCATGGACAGATAGATAGATAGATAGATAGATAGATAGATAGATAGAGTGAGTGAGAGCTCAGTGGAGGGAGAGGAAGAGGGAGAGCAGAGAGTTTTTTTTTTCTTTTTCATTAGGAACTTGAACATTATCTGTTCTATTACCTTTGCCTTAATAATATGGTACACAGTTTCTTTCATGTTTGCGTTTAATGGCAATATTAATTGTCATAAAATCAATTAAACTTTAAGTGTATAACAATAATAAAACATTTTTATACTTCGCAATGTGCGAGAGAGAGCTGGGCGCCTTTGAATGTTTCTACTGATAAATAACGCTCTTACGTAAACGTTATTATTTTCATCTTCATAATCATCATTACATTGGTATAATTTTCGTAATCTTGCATGCATACCTATAATAATGTAAGCCTTTACCTGTTATCTTTATAATTTTGTGATACTGATAAGCAATCGGACATAAATCATGCAATTTCATCTTGGCTTACACACGTATAGTCCTAAACTGATCATTATAATTTTAGTTTCCATATAGTATCAACATATGTCTCATTGTATCTATGCTTGTATTGCATTGCGTCTGTTGAATGGTATTGTATTTGTTAACATGCTCATGAATATTCGTTTAGACATATGAAAATGAAATGAATCAGTTTCCATATGTACACCACGCCCTTGAGCAGAACAATTAAAAGGTTGTGCTTATTAGAGAGGAAGCACGAGTATAGTCTCTCAAAAATCTTAGACCTTGATACCACTTATAGACCTACATCTTGGTTTATTCAAAAAATCATTCAGGTATAGGAAAGGAAAATCATTATCATACATTAAGAGATGAAAATTCTTATATCCCTATTATAGGAGACCACAGCTTTGAAGAGTTGACACATCAGCTTTTTGAAAACAGCGTACTCATGTCCAGTGTTAGAAGCAACGGTTTTTACTATATCAGTGTATTATGTCTGCATCTGAAATAAACAAGCGTGTTTATTCGGAGGCTATTGTGATTTATTTCGGATCCAAAGTCTGTCAGTCGTATAGTCGTGAGTCGTATAGCGTGCGACGGGCTTATATTAAGAAAGAAGTTAAATGTTAATGTGAAAGCTACCACGTGACCGATGGCCTCTGATCGCCTTCGGAGGACTGGGCAATGAAGGTAAAGTGCAAATTACAAGTCACCTTGACTTTCATGAGGGCAAAACGCTGTTTTGCGCTCAAAAGAGCATTCATTAAAAGCCCAGTAAACGAAAAGGAAGGGGGCAAGGATTGCCCATATTGTATTTGCACATACACACACACACACACACACACACACACACACTTTTTTTGTTTGCAATGATCTTTTTATTAATTCCATTTCCTTTGAAAATATAACAATTCCAAAAAATAAAATACACGCACACGCGCGCGCGCGCGCACACACACGCACACGCACACACGCACACACACACACACATACACACGCAAACACTCACACGGGTGACATTTTCATTACTATTCTAATATACACTGTATACACAATTTTTTTGTCATTGAAAATAACTCTGATGATGATGGCGCCATCTGATATTTTCAAAACTAAGCTCTGAAAGCGAAAGGATGACGGCATAACACGCACATTGGTGAAGTGTAAGGAAAGTAAAGCCTCAATCTCAACTTATTAACAAGTGGAGGACCAGTGATTTAGTGGTGACATTAATTTGCCGCCAACATGATAATTTCGTTACATTGAAATGAAACACCGAAAAGAGATGATAATATTCATAATTGATAATGATTGATAATAATAGATAGTAAATGGTATTGATTATCATCATCATCATTGTAACCAAAATCACCATAATAATTATGGTAACAATACATAGATTGTAAATTAGTGCCTACGGGACGATTTAGTTTGAATATTTTGAGGGTTTTTTTTTTCTTTCTTTCTTCGAAGGGTCACTTGATTAATATTTCC
Source organism: Diadema antillarum (assembly GCF_040938485.1). Lineage (NCBI taxonomy): Eukaryota > Metazoa > Echinodermata > Echinoidea > Diadematoida > Diadematidae > Diadema > Diadema antillarum. Next base: position 1,152,303 of record NW_027271698.1, read on the forward strand.
CCTTATCTAAATCATACAAGTTTCAAAGTCAACGACAGAGCGTGGATCAGCACTTGTCGCCTTCCTCATTATGTCAATGGGGTGTTAAGAGAGGGGCATGCGAAGGGGAGCTGGGAGTCCAAGGTTTTTATCGGGTACGACTCGAACTCGAAGGTGCTTGCTGTCAGTGGTCGTGACACTTTGTATGCATTATTCAGAGGGGCAGGACCAGTGATACGCGACGATAACACCCACGGAGACATCGGGCCGCAGAACGTGTGAAGATCGGAGAGAAGGTGGCATCAAAGTCAAGAATTTACAGCAGGTATCAGAATATTTAAGCCACTGTTCGGGGTTCCACTTTGCGCATGAGCATCAAGAGGTCATTAAGTATCAACAGGGCATGTTGGTTTTTAAATGAAGCATCTGTAATGTAATGATTATTCAAGCGATCTAATGGTGCTTTCCAGCACATCCACCTGACAGCAAAAGTGGTATTTGGCAATGCAATATCAATAGACAAAGATTGTTAATGAATTCAATTTAAAATGATGAAATTGATGCTTTCCCAAGTGACATCTTAATTTATTGATCATTCTAGTCACCTGGTCTACGCAAGTTCATCCTTTGTTTGACCATGACTGATGACTTCTAAAAATTATTACGTCCGGTAAGCTTATGCATTTTGTCGCTTTGAAAACGAGCGAAGTGCATAACTAACCGAGAAAAAAAGGAAAGGTCATTGCACTCATGTGCGGTTCCATGACATTTGCTCCTGCGACAATTGCTCCCATGAAATATCTTCACGCTGAACCAAACATAAATTCTACCCGCAAACATAACCTAATCCTGATCCTGATCCTCACATCGAACTAAACGTAAAACCCTATCACAACTCCTTAAGTCCTTGGAGAAGGAGCAATTGTCGTGTCGTCCCATGTGCACATGCGCCAATTTCGAACTGACTTATTTTTCTTTTAGCTGTGCATATACCAGTAAACCTCATCAAATGCTAAATGATAACGAGGATGCTATCAAAATTCACGAACTTCCTTCCTGTAAAGTTTTCCTAGCAATGACAGATAATATACCCAAACAAAAGCAAAACAGACACCAGACCTAAACAAACACACACACACACACACACACACACACACACACACACACAAACCGCATTACGGAGTTGATTACATATCCTGATATTCTTGCACGCACATTACGCACGACAATGTCAGGTCATGTTCTACATAATTTCAAAGTTATCATTTGGTGTACAGTTGCTGTACCCACAGCTGTTTGTGGTTGTTGTTTTGATAAAAAAAAAATGCTAGACGGAAGGGTTTACATTCCGATTCATTCAAGATAATTTCCAGGAAAGTCTTTTATCTCTGACGTGTCTATTGTCAACGTTGGTACTATTTTGAAATCCATTACACAGGATCTACAAGATGGTTAGAACGTGAATATAACAATGCTGATAACATCAATACGTGATCATCAACACGACCAGAACATTTCTTCCCTTTAATTGACATTATCGATATTTTCGATATTGCCGTCCACATTTTCACTGGTTCCTGTTTGCAATCAAATCATTCCTATATCATAGCAATTTATCACAACAGTTTACTGATAACAAAGAAATCGAAAACAAACGAAAACAGAGGAGATTTTCACCAAACACAAAGCAAACACACTGTGATAGACATAATACCCACGGAGTTTTGAGGCTCTGGTCTGGAGAAGATTCTTATATAAGCGTTAACTTGACCCTTAAAGGGATAGTATAGTTTTTGGTTGAGATGGGGATTCAGATCTTATTTTTTTGTGAGATAATTAGAAACCACTTATATAAAATATGAAAGAGCATACAGTTATTCTAAGCGGAATTCAGAGTTTATTTGATGACTATCGGTTTTGAAATGACTGAGATAGAAAAAACCCCAAAGTAAAACAAGTGGTCCTAATAAAAGATGGGTCCCACTTTTTATTAGGATCTTTTTGTCTTTGGATATCTCAGGCATTTCAAAATCAATTTTCATCAGATAAACTTGAATCCCCCAGAGAATTGTATGCTCTTTCATATTTCATAAGAGGTTTTTCATTATATCATCTCACAAAATAGGTGGAAACTGAAGCCCCATCTCAACCAAAACTATAATACATCATCCCTTTAATCTTCATAATTGAAGTTCTGTTCTGAGAACAAACAAAATCAGCAGGCAACACATCTAAATTATCAAAACATGTCCGCTCAAAGAAAGGAGAGACAAAAAAAGAAGATATATAAATAGATGTAAGATAGATAGAGAAGGAAGCCTAACTGATTGCCTAACTGATTGCTCTGATGAAGTGTCAAATTTACACAAAATTCCTCACCATTTAAAAGGGATAGGAAAGTTTTTGTTGAGATAGTGCTTCAGGATTGCAACTTTTTTTTGAGAAAATGAGAAACCACTTATGAAATATGAAATAGCATACAATTTTAAGAAGAATTCAAAGTTTATTTTCATGAAAAATTGTCTTTGAAATGGCTGAGATATCCACAAAACAAAGAGGTCCTAACAACAGGTGCGGGACCCACCTTTCATTGGGACCACTTTGTTTTGGGATATCTTAGTCACTTAAAAACTAATTTTCATCAAATAAACTTTGAATAAATTTATTCCTCCTAGAATCTAAATTGCATTACATGCTCTTTCGTATTTCTAGTGGCTTCTAATTATCTCGCAAAAAGTTAAAATTTGAATTCCCCATCTCAACCAAAACTACCATCCCCTTGGGATGACTTTGAAAAAAAAAGGTAAAATCTAACAAAAAAAAAATGACAGAAGTTTCATCAAAATCGGGCACAAGAAAAGAAAGTAATTGAAGTATAGCATATCAGAATGTTTTCATGAAACAGATAGTCGTAAAAATATTATCACTTCACTGATATCTCATTGGTTTAAAGAGTTTTGTTTACCACTGGGAGTAGTGATTTTAAACTGCTCAAGTAATCACATTTTGATGTGTATGTAGGTCAACAGTTGTATAACAAAATATCCTACCATATACAAAAAATTTGCGATAAATCCCAAAATATAAGGAGATATCAATATTTTTCTCAATAAACCATAACTGTCGACGGTTTATTCTATAAACAATTTTATATAACTATAGTTCACATTTTGTCTATTTGATAATACTTAACATTGATAATACTGATTAACATTTTTACATTGATTGTTTCTGCATGTTCCTAACTCACATTTTAGCACTAAAGCTTAAATCATACTTTAAAAAAAAATGAAAATCATGTTTTGGTTGATTATTTAGCAACTACAATTATCATCTTCAACAGGCATTATTGGCAGACTAGATTATTACATGCTAAAGATCTATTTTTCTGTGTTTCTTCATTTTAGGGAAGATTTTGTTTTCAGGTTAATGAGAGACATCTTTCAGCTAATTTGCATTTGTGATTCCAACAAATGATATCACATGCATCGTTTAATGTAGACATTGTAGACAAAGATTTTTATCTTTGTCTGCTTTGGATTAAAAAAAACTCTAACCACGATGTTTGCTTGATCTTACAGTATGTGTTGAGGCCAACTTGAACATGAAAGGTAATTTCACTTCTAGGCATTTCATAAAGAAAATATACTGTCAGGTAAAAGCAAGAATACAATATTGTGGAAGTCTTGGGATTCTGGAATAGTATAGCTATGATATATGGTTCAAAAACAAAAATACAAATTGACGCACGATGACATTTCGATGAAATTTAGATCATGCAAGACTTCGTAACCACGATTCAGCTGTCCTATGATGCAAAGGTCAAATGTCAATCATGCTTGTAATTTTCTTCTCCACTTCCATGCTCTTCTCGTCCATGTCTTCCGACGATATATCACGGATGTAAATAATGTATATATTACCCTAGTTTGCTTAACATCATAGATAATTTTGGCACTTTCTTTTCCATCTTGCTTCATAATGACCTTTTATTTTGCGAAGCTCCCGTTTCTCCATATATGTTATCAGTTTAGAAACTTTGAAAAGGCAGAGCGTTTTTGTATGACGTGTATTGTTTGTTTGTTGTTTGTTTGTTCATTTTCAATCTGAGAAGATGGATGGATAGCCCATATTCAGCTACGTTAAGCTGGTCTTCTATGGGGTCCAGTTGGATGTGAGGTGGGACCACTTCACCGGGTTAAACACCCTGCTCTTTGCGATGAATGAATGAAGCGGGATCTGTATAATATGAATAGGCCAACTGTCATTGAGGATTGGAAGAATATTTATGTAAAAGTCATCTAACACCACTAGAATAATGAAAAAAAAATTAACAACACACACCAAGAGTGACGTGAAGACTTCTCGTCACTTCTAAGAATACACAAATTCAAATAATGCTTGTTTGTTTGTTGCTGTTTTTGTTCTTGTTTTTTGCGATTTGATCTGAAATATTACCTTGCCTCCAACTTATCATATGCAAATGAATTATGTGAAATTAGGGACTTTCACGCATATAAGGTTATTACGTGTGAGAAATAAAGACGCAAATTACTATTTGTGAATCCTCTCATCCGTGTCTTATGGTTATTGGTATACATGTACCTCCGGGTGGTATATATCTGATTAATAATTTATGTTCGTGCTTAATATCAACTGTTAAAGTTGATAATTGTGGTTAAGAGTTTATTTTGGGAGATAGTTTGCTTCCTGCAATAACAAAAATCATCTCAAGGCAATTCCCCCAAATATCAAAACATTTCATTCGTGTTAATCTAACTTCAATCTATTAGAGTGATATCATAAAATGTTATTAGTAGGTACAATGTGGAGCTACTTAACAAACTGTGACGCTATTGATTACGATGTTAAGCCTTGATTAAAGGGATGGTATAGTATTGGTGGAGACGAAAAGTGGGCTTTAAACTTTTTGTGAGACACCAAGAAACCACTTATGAAATAGTACAGAGCATAGTAATTTAAGAGGAATTCAAAGTTTATTTGAAAAAAAAAATGGTTTTGGAATGGCTGAAGCATATAAAAAAAAGAGTAAAACAAAGCGATCGTAAAAAGGTGGGTCCCACATTTTATTACGACTGCTCTGTTTTGGATATCTCAGCCATTACAAAACCAATTTTCATGAAATAAAAGTTGAATTCCTAGTGAAATTACATACTCTTTCATATTTCATATGAGGTTTCTCTCTATTTCACCAAAAAATGTTAGAAACCCGGGGCCCGTTGCATAAAAGTTACAATTATGGTAACTTTGCCATCCAATAGTAACTTCCATGGAATTCTTGATTTTGATTGGCTGATGAGTACTGTTGCCATGGTAGTTACCAGTGGATGGCAAAGTTACCATAATTGTAACTTTTATGCGACGGGCCCCTTAAGTTAGGTCTCAACCAAAACTATACGATCCCTTTAAAGACAGAAAATCTCACATGAAAGAGTACCTTTAACATGTTTGTGAAACGTTTAATCATGTTTGAATGACGTTGTACATGATACCACATGGATGAACGGAGAACTCATTAACTTCGTCTGCGCGTTTCTGTGACGTGTGCGGCGCTCACCCACAATTCGATGCATAATACAACGACGCATTCGTCTATGACGGGCCGAACGCTCATCCGAGTCGTCGCCGTGGCGCTTTACGTAACACCTGTGAATCATGCGCAGCTGAAGTTGAGATGTCGACTCCACCTCTGTCAAGAAGGTGTCGGGGGAGATAACCTAAATACACGTCTGCTGCTCGTCTAAATGCATTTATTTCAGATGACCCTACAATTTCTCTTTCCCCGTGACCTCCCCTACGTCTCCCCCTACTCTTTCTCGTTCTCTCTTCTTCTTCCTTCGTGACGAAGAGGATACAAACAAAATCGGGAGGGAAGTTGGGATCTTTTGTATTTATTTTTATCGTCAAAAAGTCGCATTTATTTTACTTCATTTCATTGTATCTTCCCGCATTTCAATGTTGTGTTGATTATGTGCAATCATGCATATCAAATGTCCTATATACTGTAATTGTACTTTTGTTGGTTGGAAATGAAATAAATGGGATAAAAGGAAAACAAAATTAAATGAAGAGTGCTACATGAATCTAATGGTATACCGGTAAGTATAGAGAATTATGAGTAGAATGAGCAGAATTAATCATCATCTACACGGTGTCACATACACGTATATCTTGGAAAAGAAATATGCAATGCACTTTTGATACAATACTCATACCAGATCTCCATCCACAACAGATTGATATTTCAAGGACATGGAGATCATGTTGTCGGCTTGTTTGCAGTGTAGTGAACAGGAACACTTTCCCAACGTTTTCCGTTATTGCTTCCTTATCCCTTGAGAAGGACACTGCACTATTATTTACTTTAGCAGTTTAGCTGACGATGGTGGTTGATGAATTACATCGGAATATATCGTCTGGACTCGTGACATTGCATTACATTAATTCTGGTTATTGTGCATACATTAATTAGCGCTGGCTAATCTTTACACGTAATCGTGTAAAAACATGGCAACATGCTGTGTGTCACATTAAATATGCATGTGATGTAGTGGCGCGGTATTTAGCCTGTTTGTTTTTCGAACGATATTTTCATTGTGTCAAAACCGGATCATGACATAATTATACAAATGACTGGATTATGAATACAAACCACAAGAAATGAGCGGATATGATTACTTTACGTATTTTTGTGCAGTCACAGCTGAAATATCAAATTGGTCACTTCACCAACGCTGTCACGTTTCCCCTGTTGATAGTCTAAGTTACTATTCTTGTTTGGCAGTCTACCCGAACTATTCATTTGTCCAATAGCAAAAGTGATCCATTATTGAATAACGTTTCATTTTTTTAATTGTAGTGTTTTATTTTTCTCACGTGAATGGTAGATATGCAATGATTGTGAGCACAATTTACGGGATAGGAATACAGTTGTATGGATATAGCGTTTAACATTACATAAGTCGTCGTAATGATAACTATTATCACAATAGTTATCATTACTGTCAATATCAGTGTTATCATTGTTATGACCAGTAGGCCCTACAATGTTTTGTTATCACTGTCATCATTTATACATAATCATTGTTACCATCATTATCATCATCAACATCATCATCATCGTCTTTATCTTTACATTTCTACCACAATGCGCCGAACCGTTAAAATAAGCTCATTTAGATTGATACCTTCCCATGTTAGTGTTCGATGAATGAAGGATGACACCATTATGGCATAAGAATTGTCTATTTTTAAGCCCGCAATTTCCAGGGCGAGCCAGAAAAAAAAGTAGTGACAGTTATGAAAGTCGCCAGGTGCATGGTAAAGCCACGTGACTCAATTACCCACGTGCTTCGCGCCTAGTCACGAAACTGAGCCTTGTTGTTCTATGTTTGTAAGATCGTGCAGATCTGTAAAGTCAACGACCACCTTATCGTGAATATCGATCGTTGCCATCGACGAAAGGAAGTTATCAAGCTACGAATAGACCAGGACCTTGTAAAATTAGCAGGGTTTTTCTTTCTATAAAAACACACCTCTCAAACCTTTTTTTTATGTACAATGTATTTTAAAAAGGGATACTGCTGCAAGTAAGGCTGCTCAAGCTGATCAAGCCTAAATTCAATCATGTTGACGCATGTCATGAAATGTTCATGATCAGTTAAGATGACCGCTTACTTTGTTTTATTCTAATTTTGCATCATTTTCTCCTTTTTTTTTAATTATCAATGGCTATACACGTGTTGCGTAACGGGTATGATCATTAAAATTTTTAGAATAATATACTTGAATGTTTTTATCCAGGGTCTTCAGCCTATTCAGTGTTGCCATTTCTCTACCAGAAGGCCCTGCAATTATTATCATCCCTGCAGCGTTGTTAGGTACCCATTTGTACACCTGGGTCGAGAGGGACATGGTGGGTAAAAGCAGGGAGGTGGGAAGAGACCCACCTCCCTGGTAAAACATCTTGCCCAAGGACCGTAAGCACTGGGCGGGAATCGAACTCGGGACCTACGATTGAAAGTCATGAGTCTCATCCACAATGCCATGATCTCTTCCCTGATGTAATCGTCAAAAATAAGTCGTCATAAATAGAATTTTATAAGGTTCGTAAGGGATAATGTAGTCTGGAATTAACGTCCTCTTGAGTAACCGAGTTACAGCAAAACGCAGCCAGATGCAATTGTAAACTGGAATGGGGGAAATATCATGCGACATACAGTCACGTTCCCGCCGTCGTATAATAAATTTCACGTTTGGACGTCTGTGTGTTATATTGTATGTTCAATACTATAATCCTTTTCTCTCTTCCCTTTTGTCCTACAATGATGGTGCACTTTGGCGCTCAGAAAAGAAAAATAAAAGAGAGTAGGGAATGAGAGGGCTACAAGGAGTTAAAGATCAGTTTCTGGCTCTATTCTTTCTTTTGGTCAACCACAAGTGAATTCAAGCAGTGAGCTATACCGAAGCGAAACAGGAAATTCTATCTTCCCTTGACGGCAAAAACAACAAAACTGTAATCAGGGAAATGGAATATGGCTAAGTGGTGGCATAATGTTACTGTGATAGAAGATTTGGTATGACTGCTATAATTCGTTCGATATCTTTTACGCGGTTTAGATGCCAATGATTGATGATAACATGGAGATTTAGCAATGATAGTTTCAGTAGGTGCTGGGTGCCAATGACATGATTAGCATTGGCATAGACTTTCTCGTGGAGTGCTAAACAGGATCTTATCTTATCTATATCATTAGGATGTTCTGACAGAAAAAAATCACTGCGAGGTGTTAATCAATATCCATACAGTTACTATCACATACATAGATTGCATCATCTGTAGAATTTAGCACGGATATCTCATTAAATTCCCTGCGCCTTATTAAATAGGTTTTTCCCCTTCAGGAGTATATGGGATGAAATAATGATGAACGCGTGTGATATTTACAAGGTGAGTTATGTAAGCATGCGAATATCGGAATATGATTATCATTACGTATTGGCGTTTACGATGACATTTATTCCACTGTTCATTGGGAAAGCATGATATCATGTATAGGAAACGATATTGTAATAATTGCATGCAAGGTAGACCTATAAAATGAACTTAACTCATGCATAATAATAAATCAATGAATAACAATTTTTCACGTACGGACATTTACTTTGAATCATCTGTCTGTCATATTTTGTGAGAATTTTAAAGACGCCTTGAAAATCAATATTTTCCGTCCGCATGACAGGCCTATGCTATATGATTTGACTGTTGTCTATCTCGTAAATGCAACATCGTAAAGCGAGGCAGAGAGGTGAAGATATGTAATATAACGTGACATATCATTGAATCATGTTTAATGACTTATGTCAGTCCCGTCTCTCCCTCATAATCGCAACAAGATTTACGACGAATCGTACGTATGGGACTGTAAATGTCACGTACGATTAAATGATCCCTATACCAGCCAGAGCCACTCATAAATATTTGACGTGCATTCGTAACATTGTTATGCTACTGTCGAGTGTCGAACCGAACCGCTACAACGTGTTGTGTATAGTTCATGTAGAACCCTGCAGTCCCTATAGCTAGTAATTTCATATAGAAAACAAACGAAATAGCTGTTACATCGGAGACTTCGAGCGATGTTGCTATTGAAATAATTCAGACAATAATTGGATTACTTACCTGCTTTGCTTTTCCGGTGCTTGGAGCTGAAGAGTGGTGTACTACTGGGGAACATGCTGAAGTAATTTCGATATGTTGCTAGAGTGGATTTGAACCCGCCAAATGCCGTACATGGAATATGAGATGTGGCGTCGCCGATCATCGTGACAGCAACCCTACAAGACGCGGTCCGATCCCCAGCCCGGGACCGCAAGAAGGCTGGGTAGAGAATTGTTATCCGCGAACAAGCTACCGCTCTCTACAGACTTTTCCCGCGTTAGTCACACAATGTCAACCTGAGAAGAATCTCCACAACACATCACGCAGAATGGTCGGTGATGGCATAAATCCGTTTATTCCGACTAGGAAACGAATGATGACTAATATCTCGGGTTGCCGCACAAACTCATGTCGTTATCATTCCAGGATTCCCGTTATGAATGTTAAGAACACGTACATAAGGCAGCAGCTCTCTGAACTCGAGCGTAAGGTATCCTGAAGATGTCGTCTGCTACCATAAATTTCGTTCTACGATTCTATCCTCGAAACGCTCGAAACGATTACCGCGTTCCTACGCAGACGACGACTTCTGGGACCTTGCGTTGACCTAACACGTGCGGCGCGTGCGTTTACCTCGCGGCACGTGCTGCAAGCTTTCTCGCCAGCTCGAACAGTCTAATACAGGGCGGATAGAAGGAATAAGGGTTACTACTGGATAACGACCGATTATGATTCGGATGGACAGACTTAAACGTTTTAATACCCCGAGATATGCTTCGCCTGACCGCAGATACAAGTTAGATTATTCTGATTCGGTTCGCAAGCGACACACCTACACTCCCTCTCGCGGATTTCACTAATTAAATTCAGACCTGAGGTACTAAAGTGATTATTTGATAGGCTGCTGGCACGGACACGTAATGGTCTGTACTGACGCATTTACAAACGTACCCAACTGATGAAAGTTTCCCCAATATTCTGTGAGCAATTCGTGACTGCGCTGAGTAGAACCATCGCGTTTATTATCAGCATCACTCTGCAGAGCTACGGCGAAATCAGGGTGACTCCATCCACGTCCACGTGAGCGTTCAATTAAAGGGAAGCTACTGTGTCAGCTGCTGTTACGATATTATTTTAGCACATCTCTTTAGAAACCTGTCCGTTCCCAATAAAACTGCGTACAGGTGTTAATCATGACCGTAGACAGAGCAAAAAGTGCAGTTAGAAGACATAAAACGTAATGCACTGTAGCTAAAAATGCTAGACGCAGATAAATCAGGGAGGTGCATGGAATCTTCCACCTCCCTGGATAAATTTATCCCGTGGAAATGAGCAACGCAAGGTGGTGGATTTCCGTCAGTGAGTGATTATCTTTAGAGTCAGCAGCTATAAGAGAAATCATTCTGAGCGTATAATATACAGAGACTCAAAGTCTTTGTTTGTCCCCTCTGTAAGTGTTTGAGTCGCTCGATTTGAATTCGGTAGATGTTGAACTGCTGTCAATGACCTACATCGCAAACGAACAACTTGGCATACTGCCGTACTCCCTGTCTTATACCCAAACCTGAGTAAAAACTCGTCCAGAAAATGGGCGCTGCTGTCAGGGTCTCCATTCACTGCAACCAAGTGCTTCCCATCAGGAAACCACTCGAGAGCAATGTCATCAACGCTCCGTGGGCCCAGTGGCCCTGGCGGCCTGCTTGTTGAACTAGCCAGGCAGTTCCGAGGTTATTAACCTACATAAGCCCGATGTTTGGTGTTGAGTTGACCTGTCAACGAGAATGGGGCAGAAGGTGTTTGTAGACATCAAGATTCTTTTACACACAATTTAGTTTTTTTTTTAAACACAGTGAAACGAAAGCTACTGGAATGCGTTTTAAGCAAATTCATATACGGTGTAAATGAATTGTTATCCGTTTATTGAAATTGACAAAATAAGCATGACGCTTGTAAGTCTCTCATTGTGACACAGTCAATGACGAGCGGGTATACAAATATCTCACTAAAAATTCGTTGAATTTGAGATTTCCAGACAAGAAGGATACAGCTGACCCCCCCCCCAAGAAAAAAGAAGAAAGAAAAACAAAATAAGAAAATGAGACCGAGATAGACAGACAGACAAACAGACAGACAGACAGACAGGGAGAGAGAAAGGATTCACTGAGGTGGGCTCGTTCATGATAGATTCAAATTCAGATCAAATTTTATTGCCAATATTTTTTTTTTTAAATCCGAAACAGTTACAAAAAAAAAGGAATACAAAAATATATCAGCATACATAATATGACACTATTTAGTTTGTTTACAATCATGGTATTATTGGTAAGGTAAAGCCCACGTTAAAGACAAACTTGTAGAGATGTGGGCCACTCAATTAAAGGAATTTACTATAGAAAAAAAAAGAGAGTAAAGTAATGGAAACACACAGAAGAACACGCACACACGTGATAACAGTTGTTTGGGGACACAAAGACAGGACAAACAATAAAAAAACAATGGGAAGGGGCAAAGAGAGAGAGAGGGAGAGAGAGAGAGAGAGAGAGAGAGAGAGAGAGAGAAGGAATGAATAAAAGAAGGAGGGAAGAAAGGAATGATCGGTTGAGTTAATCATGTATAGACGTGCACATTTTGCATCAACAAAATCTAGAATTTTGTTGCGCGCGTCGTGTTTTTCCATCGTCCATATCAGGTGTAAGACATTGTTTTCTTTTCTTTTCTGCGTACACACACACACACACACACACACACACGCACGCGCGCGCGCGCACACACACACACACATACACACACACATGATCTTAGAAAAAACAATGATGCCATATACACAATAAACAGGCCATAATTATGTCCGTGCTCCATTTTTATCAGGCTATTGATGAGTCACGAGTGCCGTTATTGTTTCATTATGCAGTAAAATAATAATACATGTAATAAAAAAGCTTGGCAACGTTCGCTCAGCACGCCAAACTGACTCTGCAACTGTTGGCTCAGATAATAATGTTATTCATAATAAAAAGGTGCATGAAGCTTATCTTCAGATGGCTGCAGATATTTCTGGTCTGCTGCCGCAGTTCTATTTTTTAAATGCTTTATCAATGAAAAGACAATAATCACAAAAGTAGGCCTAAACATGAACAATAAGAGTGCATGAACATGGATGACCAATAGTTTGTCGAGACAAACTTGCTCTTCAATCATATTACTTCAGCATTTCTTCTTGGATTCCAACTTTCTATTCTTTTATGCTTCCTAGCTGGATATCATATATTATTTCTTTTGTTATATCTGATGTATTCTTTTTTCACCGAGAAATAAGAAATTCAATTGAAACTGAAAAAAAAATGAAATTGAAAAATGAAAAAAATTATACCCAATGCACATCTACTACTACTACTAATAATAATATTAATAATAATTATTGTTATTATTATCATGTTAATGATAAGTGATGATTGTTTAAAAAAAGAAAATAAAGAATAGCTTTGCTTGTGTTACAGCAACAAGCAGAACTTCGGTTCCACGTGTTCAGTACAGTGGCTCTTTGTGTAGGCAAGAGTATAGCGGCATGTATTATGATATATTTCACGTCACTGCCGAAACAGCGCACTATATGATTATAAGGTTATTCGCTGCATTAAATTTGCGGTAATCACTCAATTAAGAGTACGTGTGTTCAATATGCAGATTGGTAATATTTGGCGTGGTTTAAACTCCCGCGCTGATGGTCACTGAAGGAATTTAGAAAACCATGGTTTCATGAAAATTTAAGATGTCATTTCGAAATCTTCATGAAGCATAAGATTATGTCAATTATCAAATTTAGATATGATTCTGATTCTAGTTCTCTCACATAAAACGGACTGGAAGAGAATTCATAAGTCTATCTACACTTGACATTATAGAGATCTTAATGATAATGAGGATGAACATGATCAACGGCAACGTACATTACTATAATGTCAGGCCAAAATGATGAAGGTGTCTTTAGCAATAATTATATAATAAAACAAATAATGACAGAACAATAGGTGTTATACAGGCCCTATATTCAATTCAATTCGATTCATTTCATCTATTTTCATACTTCTCATTTATGAATATTATATCAGAAATAATAGTACAAATTCTTTTACCTTGTCAACAATGTGTGCAAAAAACAATGTACATGGTAATAACACAGCAAATTGTTATGATAACTGGTCGAAATCGAAATGGGGTTGAACAAACTAATGCTACTACTACTTATACTACTACTACTACTATTACATGTACTACTACCACATACTACTACAACTATACCACCACTGTACCTACTACTAACTACCACCTTTACTACTGTTATTACTATTACTATTACTATTACTATCACTATTACTATATTCACAACTCGCATGACTATAAATACCGTTCTATAGGCAAACTAATTCCAATCACTTTATTGATAATGTAGGCCCTACAGTTACGATATAAATGATTATAAAAATAACATTAATAAAATAAGTTATGATTCGATCATAGGCATAAGTGTCATTTCCCGTATCTGATCTTAAAATATCTCATCAGACTGTGCACGAAGCCTAAGAACAGATATACAAGGCACTAAAAAGTGCAAACGTGGAATGCGAAAGTTTGATAATTTTGTTAACTTCCATTATGTGGCAAGGATAGGTAGCAACCGCAACGTACAGGCTACCGGGGTACTGACAAGATCCTGTAACTATATCCTCCTCACCACCTCCGTCCCCCCCCCCCCCCAAAAAAAAAGAAGACATAGGAGTAAGGATGGTTTTCGAATCAAGGTTGAGGTACTATATTTACCGCGACTTTCACCACAAAGTTGCATTCGATAGGGCAAGAAATAGTAGTGTCTCGCGCTTAAAATGATAATCACCCGCAACCGCACTGTTTATGGCAACGATATTACCCTTTGTGTTTACTTCAACACCGTTCACGTTCATTATTTTAAATCAGTAATAATAATAAATGAATACAAAAGTAGTAACCTTCTGATAAATAATTCAAGTTTACTTTTACTTCTTTTGTTCAAATATCAATTCATTGCATTTTTAAAAAATGGTTGTGGAAAATCGCATCTTTGTGTTTCGGGACGATATTATATAAAGAGAGAGCGATGGAAGGGGAGGGGGTCTGGAAATGAAATGATTTCAGTTTCAGTTTGTTTTATTCCTTCACTGGCAAAAATAAATCATTATGACAAAATGAACAATGTTCATATCAAAATGGAACAAGGGTACATAAAAGAAATAGATATGATTACGTGTATAGTAAAATAAACATCCATTTCATTTCATCGTAATCTATTTTCTGGTATCAAACACCAGAGTGTGGAGACCGTTATCGATAAGCAGTCTACTTGACTAGAATCATGGCCTCTGTGAGATAATTGTATCTTCATAATTGTCCCTTATTTTAAATGAAGAAACAAACACACACTCACAATTAAACAACCTGAACTTCGGGTATTTTCAACATCATTTAGCCGAGGAGGACAACAAAGGGGAATATAATATGGCAGAAACGAGTACTCTCAAGGGATAAAGAATTCAGGATAGGGTACCCAAAACGGACGAATGACCCTGTTGTATAGTATTTTGAAAGTAAGTTCATTACCATGCACTAATCACCGTGATGCCGGTTGCTTGACAAAGGGTTTTATTTCTCCAGCACAAACTCAGCTAACCAGCAATGATATAGGAAAAACGACTAAAGTAAGCATGTTCGTTGCCTAGCTGTCCTTACGTCACATCTTGAAAAGGAATGAATGCGGTATGACGAAAACTTTGTTTGAGTGTAAAAGCGAAGGGAATTGGGGAAAGTTAAATTCCTCAATAGAGTGCGGATAAAACATCTGCCAAACATGCAGAGAAACCTTAGACAATGATTCCATTGAAATTTAGGCGTATAGCGCGGATATAGTTTGATCTCATTTCTTCATGTGTTTTTCTTTTTTTTGAAATCTGTTTTCGGGCAATAAGAATATAGGGTGACATTCACACTGTCCGGTGCTGTCCCTTTCCATGATATTGCTTTCATGATGGATGACAGTGAGAGATGGTGGTATGACGCTGATGCTTAGGGGTGGACGTGTTTGAAGGAGGTTGCACTATTGTAGCCTGTGTGTCGGGTTTTTCTCTTATACCCAGTCTAACCCAGAGGTGTGCATGAAATAAACACGCGTTCACAAACACCAACACCAACACCAACACACACACATAGTGTCATGTGAAATTGATTTTGGTCATCCTCGGGGCTGCCAACATTAAAAAAGAAAGAGAAGAAGGAAAAAAAAAGATGTCAGGAAAGTCGTGCGTATACTTTCCGATATTCCGAAATATAAAGTGTTTCATATGGGTGCAATGGGATTGAAAGAACTATAATGCAAGGAAAACAGAACTGAAGTGGCAAATTCTTTGAAACTGATATCTCTTATATCGCCAGGCGGATATTATGTGTCGTGATCGGTGTATTAACTCTGGCATCCGAGTTGTGTACCGACCACGTGCCGACCTCTCAAACCAGATTTGCTCGTTCCTGCTAGAAAGATATGCATGTTACAACCTACAAGAGATTAATCTTGTAAAATTGTAGAGAAAGATATTTCGAGAAATTCTGTGAGTGTGTGTGTGTTTTGTGTGCGTAAGTGTGTTTAACTCCGAGAAAATCAGTGATTGATTTGAGTAAATACAATGTCCACATGAAAAACAACAACTTAAGGTCAACTGGGCGATTGCGATGGATTTTCATGTACCTTTTAGTGACGGTTAAAAATGGAAACCCCGATCATATGACACGGAAGTCATAATTGGTAGAGATTACCATCAAAAGGGAATATAATCCAACGTTTCCGAATAATCAACGAAACATTTGTAATTGTTGCTGACTTTATAATCAGATAGTGGTCTATTATCATCTTGTACATTCAGAGTCTACCTCTCTGCAAAACACCTGCAGAATAGTGGAATATTCCCTATATGGAAAACTTAGTAGACAGTCTAAAATAGCAGGGGTCATTTGAGTCAATAAAATGTTCCATCTGTGTCTATAAAAAGAAAAGAAGAAAATGATTTTCATAATCTTGGACTTCAAAATATTTCCGGAGTGCAATGAGCAAGGTTTAAACGCGTTGTATGTAAACAGATCTTGAGGAATGTTTTATCATCCTTTTGGGGAGATATCAATTTCTCCCTAACATCAGCTGATTCGACACATTGAGCTTTAAATTATTACTTTGATTTGATTCTGGAGATATCGTCAACCATTTTCCTGTCCTGAAAACTTTCATGGTCAACTGTCTTGGTAAAGAAATACATAATGTTACATTCATTACAACCTACACAGTCAGCAATACCTTTAATCGTTGTTAAATGTCACGCATGACGTACTGATAAATTCAAAGGCAATCAATTACCTTCGCTAGTCCAACTTATTAAACTGTAACTGCTTCACTGCTACACTTGGATTATTTTAAAAGGAATTTTTGTTGATCAAGTTTCACATGATATAATCTTTTTAAATCTGGAACCTTTACAAGAAGAATACCTTTTTTTTTTAATCCTTCAGTTGTCTTTTTTTTAAAAGAACATTGATAATGCAACAAGTTATTATATTTGAAGCTATTATAATGCTTTCAATTCCTTAATCATTTTTAATTTTCACTTTGCAGTGGATGAATGTGTACTCAAGATCATTTGTAATTCTCTTATAAATTTATAATTTGTGGAAGAAAAATTTTAGTTGTGTGTGCATGATCCAGAAGAAAACACTATTTATAGAATATGAATTTAATAAGGAACGTGAAGACGTATACACATCACTGTCTGGGTCACATGTGTTGCAATGTCAATGGAATCGGAGTAATTTGCAAGCAATTGCACAGATCATGATCTCATCATTAAACAATACTTATCACGTCTTCATTTCAGATCTTCATCTAATTTACAATGTAGTTTTAAATAGACTTTCCTTGAGAGTGATTAGTTCGACTTAAAACTGATCTATGAATTGTAGTCGTTCATTCTCCAGTGTCAATCAGTTGTAATGAACCCTAGGCACAAATTTGGCAACGAGGCCGAATCGACGTCTGCCAATTATCATCTCTAACTTCAGACAATGATTCAAGACATCCAACGTGTCATTACGAACACATGACCAGCGTTCATGATACCTGTGATCCTATGGCTGTAATTCGGCTGTCCAAGTGTTATACACGTGTACCATACGCCATTTTTAAGATGACTCTATATAATGTATTATGCAATCATCTTAAACATGTGGTTCTTGGTGTTATATCATAACATTGAGAAGAGCGCCCCAAGAAACTGAAGTTTCATCAGGATTGGAAATGAATAGGACAGGAATACATAACAAGAGTTTTATGTTTTTACAAAATTTATACCGATATGTTGTGGGATTTTACTCTCTTTATCAAAATGAATTATATCTGTACACGGCTTGCCGTTGATATGAAATCAATATCCTCATCTTGTCTAATCTATGGTGCAATAACAACGTTCTTATTTCTTCAATCCTGCTAATCTGCTTAAATCTCAAACTGATCAATTCTTTTCATTTCTTCTTTTTATGCCTCCGCCAACGAAGTGGCCGGAGGCATTATGTTTTCGGGTCGTCCGTCCGTCCGTCCGTCCGTCCGTATGTACGTCCGTCCCGTTTTGTTTTTGTCGATATCTCAAGAACCGTGTGGTGGTTTTACATCAAACTTGGTATGAGGGTATATCCTGGGGGGATAATACTTTGTTTGGATTTTAGGGTCACGGGGTCAAAGGTCAAAGGTCACAGATTATTTTGTGAAAAAAAGGTTGAAAATTCATGTTTTTCTCCATATCTCGCAAATGGTTCAAGTTATCTTCATGGAACTTATTATGCTTATTCCAATGGGCAGTGATTATCTAGGGAAGTTGGGGGTCATGGTTCAAAGGTCAGGGGGTCAAAGGTCAAGGTCAACTCCTCAAAATATCACTACTTTCCTTATATTTATGCAATGCCTGAAGGTTTTTTTTTTAAACATGATGTATACATGTATTACCCAATATATATTCTGTGGGAAGTTTCTTGCCAAAAGGTCAAAGGTCAAAAGGTCAAAGGCCAAGTGAAAGTGCTGAATTGCACTTTTTCCTCCATATTTCAAAAGTTACTCAAGGTATCATCATGAAACTTACATATTTATGCATGTTCAACCTAACAGTGATGCTCTTTGGAACTGTGAGGTCAAAGGTCAAAGGCCAGGTTTAGATAATGCTTTTTTCCCATTTGATACTGAAATTATACTTTTTCTCAATACCTTGAAAATTATTCAATGCATAAACTTATAAAAGGGTCAAAAGTCAAGTAAAAATCATCAGTTCCCCAAATACCTGCACTCTGACATTTTAATCATTCATTCAATTGAACCTAGTTCTAGGAAAGTGAACATTCAGCACCATTGTGTCACACCTGTCATTTTAATATTTGCCAATTGTGTGAAACTGTCATCACACATTGTCAAGACATTGTACTATAGACCTATTAGGAGAACCATGCATTATGGCGGAGGCATATCAGTCGCCGTAGCGATATATCTAGTTCAAGTTTGGAATCAACCAGATTTTTAGAATTTTTTTCAGGATGAGTCCATCATTTATTGTATCATTGTGTCCAAACGCTCTATGTAATTTTTATCTTGTCATTTCAAACGTATCGGTTATCATATTCTTTTACGATATAAGGGTCATCATAGAGAATATATGCAATTGTCAATGATATTCAAAAATGAACAGATCTGAAAGAAATATTGATAAATTGGATTATCGCTTGTGATTTTCGTCTGAAAATACACATCCCCTTTCCTCCTTCTTCTATATTTCTCAAGTGTCTAAAGTTAACCTTAACTCACTTACGTTTTTTTTTTTGTACAGGGTGAAGAGAGGAGCTTGTTCATAACATTTTTTTTTAATAAAGTAATTTTGGCTTTCTGGAGATTACGACAACTGTAAAGCACAAAAGCAACATGACGTACAAAAACAATTATAGGGGTAAGATAATCATTGACACATTTGACCTTCGTATTGCAGCAACACAGCTGAAAGTGCTCAGGTGATTTACATTATCTCCATCTCTCTTTTAATCCTATCTTTTTATCTATTTATCTATCTATCTATCTATCTATCTATCTATCTATCTATTTATCTATCTATCTATCTATTTATCTATCTATCTACCAATGTCTATCTATCTATCTATCTATCTATCTTCATTGTATGTATGTATGTATGTATGTATGTATCTATCTATCTATCTATCAATCTACCTACCTATCTATCTATCAATTTATCTCTCAATCTATCTCTGCAAAGCTTGATTTGATAATTCCATCTGTTTACGTCCCTGTCCTTCCTTCCCTTCATTTGAAAGTTTCATGTAATATTCACTACCACAGTGGTAAAAGTAGATTGAACAGTGCGGTGGTCACCCGGGTTCATCCATAAATGCATTCGCTCTCGGAAATGTTGGGACGGAGAAAAACCGGATCGCCTCTCGACAAGTTTACGGCGCAATTAGCGAGAAATTCGAGCTGGCGTTGTGATCTCTTGCCCCAGCTCGCTCAACCCTCTTCAGCTGATCGAGTCTGCATGGACGACATCCACCCCCACCACAGAATGCAAGAATACATCCGATGGGTATAACCATACACTCATCATGCATGTCCGAGAGTACTGAGTAATGATCATATATGCGAAATATTACGTCGGAATGATTCCGCTAATGTGGGGGATGCACGGGGTTGCAATCGGGGAAATTGTATAAGCGCCTTCTTGACATTGCAAGAGTATGCGAGTAATTAAAGGGGTACTTTACAGGCTCTGCAATAGGGAAAGACCAGTTTGATGTTAATCACACCATTTACGTATCGACACCTCTATGTAATTATCTAGATATTCATTTCGACTTGAACGGTGCCGTTTGAGATTATATTGCCTTATTTGATAGAAGGCATTCTATACAGCAGCGGAAGTTTAAAAGTACTATATACATGGCATGAATGCCATTCCCTTGTAACTGTCCTGCCTACTGTGATAGAAATTGAAATTGAAACAAAAAGAAAGAAAAGAATGATTGTTTGACATGATCTTTAACCGTCCTAGCTCTATGCATCAATACTAGACCATTAAATACAAATTTGCGTGTATATACTGTATCAATACATGTCTCATGAAGTGTATTATATTATATTGTATCAGTATTGTATTCTAGATGTACTGATATACTGCATTGTTTTTGGTGGAATAGATAATGATAACAATAATGATAATAATGATAATAACATTCCCCTGTGAATATACACCTGCAATATGCACCTTCAAAGAACGCCGGGGTCAGATTAGGTACATTTGCAATATTCCTAAATGTGGAAATTATCCCAAACAATTCATTCGCTAAAAGTTACACTTTAAGTCTGTGATATAAAGCATGACGTGAAGGATGTTTCCCCCTCAGTCATTTGTCAACCTAAATACTTACAACCGAGGGGATATGTTTCGGTTGTACTCATAACAGAGATTTCGAGAGTTGTGCGTCAACAGCCATGTGGGTATTTATTATACTGTAAAGGGCGACCCATTCCTCAATAGATCACCCAGTTCCAGCTATATTGTCTCCATGATACGAACAATATACAGTGACAGTCGACCACATTTCTTTCAGTGCAACAACCTTCATGTAAATTGCAAAGCAATTGAAACATGTAAGTCAATATTAATCTTAGAAATGCTCACGATTGACATAGATACAAGCATTCTTTGATGTTGTTGGGTGTAATGAGTGCGATATGATAGGATGTGTTGAAATTGTTATTATTTGTTTGTGTGTTTGTTTGTTTTTTAATAGGAAGGATGAAAGATTTCAGAGAACATTGCACCCTTACTACACACATACATCTGTTTCATACGCATTCCATATTAGAGATACAAATGCATTTAATTCGTTGTCTATAATAGCACAACATACATTGAATTACAATTTATATAGATATCCAATTACAAAACACAATTACTGGTATTCTGGGTTACCTGTAACTGCATTATGTGACATGACGTCTAACAAAAATTATTTTGAGATATGATGATTTTGATGTGGTGATGTCAAGTCAAATATACATTAAAATGTGTATACCCATTTCCCATTACACTTTTTATCTCATTATATATGACATAAGACGTAAAATGATATGCATTTTGAATGGAATAATCTATATTCTATCTATATATTCTATATATTCTAGTATCTATATTCATATATTCAAATAATACTGAAATGGGAATAAAATCATATTCTATAGTATTTTTACTTAGATTGAAACTCTGATGATATTGTCAACGTTAGCTATATCCAAGCTGGATATTATGTATCATTTTGTTATATTTCATGCATTTTTTCATTGAGAAAAAAAAATAGATTGAAATAAAAATCGAAATAAAATATTCAACTCTTCTCATTTCTATATTTTTTAAACTTCGTGTAAATACCCTAAATAAAGTGCACATTAGATGAGAAGGCGGTTATGGGTGTAATTTAGCATAATTATTGCTCTTCGTAATCGAATATTGAACTAATATGCTACAGTTATATGCGTATGCTTTTCCACGATGACAAGATCATTTAGTACACAATCTAATTTCAATTCTGATAAGCGATCAAACCTCCACATGGTTTCCACTGCTCCTTTTTCTTTTTGTCTCGACCTCTCGCTCTCAATAGCATACGAAATTGACATCACCTCGATTGTAACCTGGGAATACTAATTAGGTGATACGCTATCAGCGTATCACCTATTGTGATTGTCAAAATCTCTCTTTATTTTTTTTTATTCTTCTTTCTTTCTGGACAATTTTGTGTCGTCAATATCTCAACAATGACATTACGGAATGACATGAAATTTTCAGTCAACATGTCTCATAACAATATCTAGCCACAATAAGGTTTTCATGACAGTAACATATCTATGACGTCATCTAGGCGCCATTTTGTGATTTTCGGACCTTGTCACATGATCGATCATAACTTCATAACTAGATGTCATTTCTGCATCATTTTCGGTGGACATAAAGTTCAGGTCACGCTCTATCTTACTTTTTAACGCTAGTTACCCAGGTCTTCATTACGCGCGCCTACGCGCGCGTCAAAATTTTAAAAGGCTCAAAACGACTTCCCAATGGGAAATCTCGAAGTTTCAGACAATTTTAAGCGTTTCAAACATTTTCTCGCGTGCGCGTCCGTCCGCGCAATTTCACGCGCAGAGGGCGTAACCAACATGAAAATGCAATTTTTTTGACTGATTTGGATTCCTGATACTTTGAGTAACAATATCCACTGATTTCCGATCGATGTTGACCTATAACAAAGGAATGCACTGGCGTCAAAGTTGAAATTCCGCGCGCGCGTCTTTCTGCAAATATAGTGAAAAAACATGTCTTTGTTTATTTCGCCATAGCTCTTTAAATCGTCCGTTGACCCGATATTTCTATTGCATATTACAAAAGCATATGAATTGTAAATAACATTCCTAGTATCAATATTGCCAGGAAAACGCGATGAAGTGATCATATCGTCATTTTGAATAAAAAAAGTGGAATTGATTTTTTTGAGGTACTGTTTCTGACATTCATTTGCTCGTATCTCTGTTGTTTAAGCTCAATATTATCCCAAATTCACATATGTTGTCCTTTAAACATTTGCCTTTCAAGTCCATGTCATGGTTTTGAAATTTGATGACGTCATCATACTTTAAATTGTGATTAAAAGTAAAGATGCAAAATCGGACAAGTTTACGTGTTATGTCTATGGGAGGTGATTTTTTTTAAAAGCATGCATTGACTTAACAACGTTTAAGCACCTTTATCTCAGCTGATTTTGCTTCATTTCCTCTGAAACTTTAGTATGTTGTAGCTGAGACAATAAGCTGCAGTAATCATGCATTTTATTCTTTGAAATCTCCTCATCAGATTGACAATTTTGCAGTTTAAAACTGAAAATGAAAATGGAATGTGGACAAAACGATTCCTCATGTATCTTTCATATACATAAGTTTACGTTCCCCATATTTTCTCGTCGAGACGTATGGCCGAGTGGTTAAAGGCGCCGTCTCAGAGACGTGAGGTTGCGGGTTCGAACCCCACAAGATCACGAAACAATTTTTTTTTATTTTACTTTTTTTTCTTCAATTTGTATTATATATTCGTCCATGTAGAAATCACGTTCGTATATAAACGCACCTATACACACACACAGACACACACACACGCCATATCCCTCTTTTTTGTGTGTTGGAGACCACATTGCTTCGACTGGCACAGCAACATTTTGCAGGTTGACTTTGTCAAACCGATCATAGTATGTAATGACGACGACTGAGGTGTTGTACTTTGAACAATTGTCTTTCAAGACGATGTCATTGTTTTGTAATTTGATGACGTCATTACACTGAAAATTGTGATTAAAGGCAAGGTATCAAAACCAGCCGATTATAGGTTTTATGTCTGCGGGACGTATTTTTCCCAAGTTGCCAGAAATGGCATAGCGACCTCAGTCGTTACAAGGCCGCTTTTCCGTCTAGCAATGCAATAGATGTTCACACGGCCACGTTAGTTGAGTGGGCATTGACTTTCCCCCTGTTATATCTATACATTGTTTTTTTTTTTTTTGTCTTACCATTTCCGTGGATGACCCGTGGCCGAGTGGTTACAGAAACGGTTTCGCATGCACGCTCAATATAACTTCAAGGTGCCTATATCACATTCTTTTCTTTGTCGATCACAGATGACTGTCATCTGATGACCACAAGCGTATCACCTAACTCGTCCTCAATGTGACGAGTTTTCATGTCTCGTCTAAATTGCATTTTCATTCAGAAAGATGAATATATATCATTACGAGGTCGCCACCAAACGAATTGATAACGAGGCCCAACTCGATCTGTAACACAAGGCACACGAGCTCGCGTGGCGTTGACATTGCTCACGAAAATGAGAACACCTCGTGCAAGGGAGCGGATGGGGACAGGGTGGGGGCTTCATCCCCCCTCCCCCCCCCCCCCCCCACACACACACTAAAAACGTTCCACAGCCCAGTCGAATGACGAGACATTAATATTCTCTCCATGTTAATGCTCTCTTGCAACCTACAGTTCATCAGAACATACTCATACACTTCTGATCATCTCTCAAAGGTTGCCTTGCACAAGTGACACTGTCCCTTTAAGCAAAAGAAAAAACATATCAATTTGCAGATGATTGATGTGAGAAGAAAACATAAACTCGGATTATGTGTCTCGCTTCTGAGCAGATACTGAGCAAAACAGAATGTTTGAATCTAAATCTGGTATCTAGGTATATAATCATTTTCTTTAATCCTGAAACAAGATTGAGCGCATTAGATTATCATCTCTATTTCACAGAACAACATACTATACATCCCGGATATAAACTTGGCTGTAGTTCAACAATTGACACATTTTTGCTTTGTGCAAATTTGGTGAGTTCTCCTAAAACACATTAAAAGAACTATCTATGAATTATTTATCTACGCAAAGCTATTTGGTAATACTTCATAAAATGCACAACAAAGACATCAGTAACAATAAATAAGGCAGGCATGAAAATAGTAACATCGAATTTCGTTTAAGAAAGATTAAATGTAGCTACACATAGGCCCTACATGTTTTATGATATCTAAACATAAAGACAGACAGACAGATAGACAATAAATACATTAGAAAAATATAGAGAATTAGAGAGATAGTAGATATATGTCATCTGTGTGTGCGTGTATGTTTATGTAAAAACCTCTACCATAGTGTGGAATAGGTTCCTACGGCAATTTTCCATTCGCAAGATCATTCATTACACATTGATTACACACACGCACACTAATTACACAGAAGCGAAATCGCACTAGGCCTCTGCGGGGCTGTATTACATATTCGCCTTGAGTAATTGGATACTGAAGGAACAGAACATAGCTAAAACTCCCAATAGTACACCGGTCGAACACGTTGCTCGGATGCACTCGCGGCTTTCCACTCGCGAGCTATCTGTGCTCGGTATCACATATCACGTCACTCGCAAAGGCAAATAGGCGCCACGGACAAGTTAGTCGGTGCACACACATGTGATTCACTGGAATGATAGGACATTTGTTGTCGTTGTTGTTGTTTTCCTTTCCCTTTTGTTTAGATAAAAGTGGCCGCTCAACGATTACACCGTTCGGCATCGGCGCAATGAAAGGACTGGGGTGTATAAAAGGAAATGTATATATCACAGACTAATTCAATTGGACGCTGCCGTCTGTATCATCAGGCGTGAGCTCACAGTCAGTAGGAACTATCAAGTTAAAGCAGGGAGGTGAACTCACCTCCCTGATTAAAGCAATACGATTCGTAAGCCGACTTATTCGAACACGGTGCCCATTATTAAATCATGTGAGCTGATAGGCTTTCTTCAGGCGCCCTATACTCGTTCTACTCCATATATATGTCCAAGTCGGGGAGGGGGGGGGGGTGGGTGTCAATATACCCTTGCAATACGAACCCTGCATGTGTTCAACTTCGGACAAAGTATTTACTTAAGCATTGAGATTCTGTTGTTCTTGATGTCAAGTGGTAAAGATCATTATGATGCGTAGCGTGAAGTGTACATTAGGAAAGAAAAAGACTGTAGGCTGAATCACTCGAGCTTGAGTGGTTGTACTTCTCGTTTCATGCTTGCGAAGTACTTATATATATTTCTGTATGAAATTAATCTCTTACCTTAACCCTTTCACTTACACCGGCCGCCTGCCTGTACTCAAAGGCTATAGCATGCAGAGTTGGCAAACCTGGGAGTGTTAAAACAAGTAGAAAATCTCTCCCCTCTCCATCTAGTTTGCTTCTCTATCTTTCGCTTTCACCCTCAACCAATCTCACCCTCTTTTTTCGGTCTTCCTCACGCGATTTAGATATTTGTCTATCAAGACACACACACACACACACAAACACACACACACACACACACACACACACATATATATATATATATATATATATATATATATATATACATACCTCAATTTCAATGTATTTTCATACTTCTCAAAAATGTCATTAAAAAATTACAATTATACAATACAAAGTTACAAAGTACCTGTATAGGTGAAACCTTAAAGGGATGGTAATATAGATTTGGTTGAAAGCGGGATTCAAGTTTTAGCTTTTTGTGAGATAGTCAGAAACCACTTAGATGAAATATCAAAGAGGGTACAATTTTAAGAGGAATCCAACGATTATTCGATGAAAATCGGTTTTGAAATGACTGAGATACCCCCCCCCCCCAAAAAAAAAAGTAAACAAAGTTGCTCTAATTGACGCGAACGGTGGGTTACATAAAACAAGTTTGTTTAATCATAGGTCCCATGCAGAATAGAATTAGGTTTTCAGGGAAATGTGGAGCACGGATGTCTATTTGGACCAATACATTGAGGTAAAAATATAACAAAAGTATACTGTTACCATACATATCAAAGATCCTACACGCAGCATTATGGTCAACTCTCAGTCGAAAATTGAAACGCTTGGAGTTGTGGGAATTTGAAGGAGTGCGCCAACTAGCGGTCAGCAGTTAAAGTTTCCAGGTGAGCTGTACTTTCCCTATATGTTTGCATTCATCTGTGGAGACCAAGACGGTCTAGACCGGCTAAGACAAGAAAGAAGGAATTTTCTGTAAAGAATCATGAGTAAATCTAAAGATTGTAGCAGTGCATTAACTGCACCAATAACTACACCAAATCATCAGCAGGTTTATCATTATTCCAATTTCCAAAAGATCCAGGAAAGTGAGAAATGTGTTTCATCATTCACGTTACATGTAGATTTCTAGATCTATCAAACGTAAGGATGGCGAATACTAATATACGATGCCCGGATGCGTAACAAAAATGAAGCCGCCTTTTTGTGTGTGTCTTTGGATTAACAAAAAGTATGCATTCATTAGTGCTAATCGTGATCAATACTTATTGTTCTCTCTGATATTGTCTAACATTTGTGCCAAAAAATGAAGAGTTTTTGCATGTAAACATTTTTCTTTTTATGGCTGTTTAAAATTGTCTAATCTATAATATCTTTAAGCTGTCTGAACAACTAGGTAATAATGTGTCAACTAGGAAAGGGGTTGTATTTTTGATCAATTTAATATTTTAGACTTTGGAGTGTTTGCTGTCTGATTCTACTTTTAGGGCCCTTACACCGAATATCACTAAAATTATCAAAGTACGTTTTTCATACATTTAAGACTTAATTGTGTGAAAAGAGAGTGAAAAAATTTTCACAAAACGTGAATTTTAATTTCAAAGAAGAAATCCACCCCAAAAGGGATAAACTACAAAAGAAAGAGAAAAGTGTCCCCCTACCGAATGATACAAAAATGACAAAAATCGGATAAGAAATATTAAAAGAAGATATGATATTTTGAAATTTCACATTTTTCCGGAAAATATTTCTTGACCAGTCCTTATGAATATTCAAATGAGCGAGTTGATGATGTCATACCCTCTCAATTTTTCATTTATGTTATATATGACATTTACAAAATCTGTTACTCTTAGCTATAATACAAGTAAAAGCATGTTCCCATACCAACATATATCAGAGTTAACATTGGTCTTTTTTTGTAATTTTGGGTGGTTTTAGGGCAAGTTTTATATTTATAAATAAGAAATTGTGAGAGCATGACATTGTCAACTTGCTGATTTGAATTTTCATAAGGACTGGTCAAGAAATGTTTTCTGAAAAAATGTGAAATTTTAAATCATCCTATCTTTCTTATTTCTTATCCGATTTTCGTCATTTCTGTATTGTTCTGTAGGGAATATTAATCTCTTTCTTTTGAAGTTTATTCATTTTTTGGGTGGGTTTCGTCTATAACAAGGATGCGCATTTGGAGTTCTCCTTCTCCTTCCTTTTTCTTCTTCTTCTTCTTCTTCTTCTTCTTCTTCTTCTCCTTCTTCTTCTCATTATCATTATTATTAATACTATCATTATTCTGGTTAGGTCTGCCTCAGATTCTTGTAGACAGAATTAGGACCCGTTCGGAATTTCAACATATTGGTATAATAATAGTGAACTAACGTTAGGCCTGTCATGTTATGAATGTTCCCTTTATCTCGACTATAACACAGTTATATCTCGACTATAGTATAACAGTAATATTATTACTGTTGTAACAAGTTAGATTCTCAGACAGCAATACATGATTATGTTGTCTGGCCATCTAACATTGATCTTATTACTTTTTGAGTGTTGTGTAAATGTGGAAAAGTAGGACATAGCCGAGGCTAATTGCCTTGGACTATGAGTCTAAACTAAATTTTACCTAGACCTGTATCTTTGCAGTATTGTTAGTTGTAAATTAACTGTTCCATTGTCTACAGACTACTTCATGCATAAATTTCACGTATATTCCCTTGAGTGTATCTCAGAGAATTCTTAGTCACCTACGAATGTGCACAATTTCTGTTTCCATTAATTCCATGACTTTTTGGTATTAGTAAGTCAAACAATATAAGTAATTCACAAAAGATTTGAATATCTTATTTTCAAAGTGTAATCATTGGTAATAAAGGTACTTAATTCTTCATTTTAAAGATTCTTGTTCCATAATAAAATTCCACATTACGTACAAATTATATATTCCATTTGATTCCCCCCCCAAAAAAAAAATGTTTATTACAACAGTCAATTTGAGATGAAATTGCACAAATGTTAAGGACATATAAATGATGTGTAATATGAGGAATCTACGAAAAAGTAAGGCTTTAAATAGGATGTAGGTTCCAAAGTTATAATGTAAGCATTGAGTACAATATGCTAATTACGAAAGATGACTAAACATGCAATGATACAATATGTCGAGATGAAAGTATAATCTACGGAATGTACAAAATATTGTAATGCTCATGATAAAACTTAAGGCACCAATGCTAAATAAAATGGCAATTTGATCAAACAAATGAAGTCACCCGAGCGAGGCATCATTGTGAATAAGCTATTTTTTTTTTCATCGTGTTTATCGTGTAAGTTCATCGTGTCACTGCCGGCAACCAGGGATAGCCTGGTGATAGTGTCGCTGCCTGGAAAGCAGTAGATGACAGGTTCGAGTCCTGTAGTTCCCTTTTTCCGACATGTTTGTTAAATTACAGATCAGCAGTTGCGATCTTACAAATTTCATTTGGTAGAGGGAGACAAACTGAAGAAAATTCAAATCTCAACCTTCACCCCTCTTCTTAATATTCTCTTGCATTTAACTCCAACATTTTTACACAACATACATAGATAATCAACATGAACCTTCCATGAAAGATTACTATCAATATACATACCGAAAAATTTTGTTGAATTTGTTTGATTTAGGTGCAATCCATTCACTGATACTAAACCTGGAAGATACATTAATGTGTTACTGAAAACCATGTGATTAGTCTTATTTATCTTGAGCGATAATTAATGCTCCTGAATCAACTTAAATATCAATTGCAGTTCATTATTCAAGGAATCGAGCAATACATGAGGATCTGAGTGAGAATAAGAAAGGCTTGTATCATCTGCGAACAGAAGAAAATACATCAGAGGATGAGTTGCTGAAGTCATTGATATAGAATAAATAAAAGAGGACCTAAGAGGGAGCCCTTTTGAACACCACAGCAAATCAAGTTTATTTCAGAGCCATGATCATTCACTGTAACAAATTGATTTCTTCCAGTAAGAGAACTTCTGAACCACTCCAAGGCCTTTCCACAAATACCGTATATTGATTTAGTTTGTACAGAAGAATTTCGTGATCTACTGTGTCAAAGGCCTTGGAGTAGTCCAGAAACAGACCGACTGTGTGCAACTTTGTGTCTGTAGCTTTCGCAACTTTCTCAGCCAGTTATAATCAAGTATGGATGGTTGCATGTTTTTTTGTTTTGTTTTGTTTTGTTTTGTTTTGTTTTGTTTTTGTTTTTGTTTTTTTCGGAGGGGGGGGGGGGGGGATTCCGGAACCCGAATTGATCATCTGTTAAAATATCACATTCACTTAAAGATTTACGCTCAACGCTAGCGGATATATATATATATATATATATGTACATAACGAGAGCAAAGAAGAGGCGGTAGACGTTGCTATTGAATCCTCACACTTTGATTTTACTTCGAGCTTTCGGGCTCTGCCCTTTATCAAGAGATGTGAGATGCACAGTTCACATTTGGCCTGGTTACATGCCGGCAGTCAGTTGGCAGCCGGTTGTGGGGAACCGAAACATTAAGGATGGTGATTGGAGTTAGGCGTGCTGCAGTGAGGTGTTGTGTGTATGCTAGGATGGCAGCTCAGTGAGCAACGTCTACCGCCTCTTCTTTACTGTCGTTATACAACACCACTATAAGATGCGACGGCCTGTGGAGCCGGGAAATGTGCAAACGCCGGGAAATGTGCAAACGCCGGGAAATGTGCAAACGTCTTGCCAGGAAATGTGCAAACGCCGGGAAATGTGCAAACGTCTTGCCAGGAAATGTGCAAACGCCGGGAAATGTGCAAACGTCTCGCCGGGAAATGTGCAAATTTCATCAACGGGAAATGTGCAAACATGACGCCGGGAAATGTGCAAAAGTTCAATTTTGCCGGGAAATGTGCAAAACGTCGCCGGGAAATGTGCAAATCATTTACTTTAGCGATATTGTGTATAAAGATAGTAGATAAACTCCTTATCAAAACTGCCCATGAACTTCCACCATTTAGATTTTCTTAATGAAATCCTGGACAGATTTTCAACAAAATTGGCAGGTAGCACGATTATGGCAATGGGATCTCAATTTGTTTATATAGTAGCCACCCCCCCCCCCCCCCGAAAAAGGGGAGGGGGCTCAATTAAGTCCCCTATACCAGAACTACGGTATTATCGAAATTCTTCACCATTAATGTATTATATAACCAAATAAGAATGAGCTAGGATGGTTCTTTAACGCTAAAGGGGCCGGGCTTTTTTGGCTATGCTCAGACAGGGGGGGGGGGGGGGGGGGGGAATGGATTCCGCCCCCCCCCCCCCCCATGAGATCTCGGCCATTGGTGGTGCGATCGCGATGAAATTTCGCATGCGTGAGACCCACCGCCGTCATAATCTACAAGATTGTGTCATAAGATTTTTTTTGAAACAATCAATTTCTAATTTTAGTTAATTAATTATGCAAATTAAACTCAAGATGATATTTTAGCCTAATTAAAAGCATTGAGAGTCTAATTTTTGATCTGTAAATCTTTTTTGCATATTCAACAATTGTACATCACAAAAACTTCCAAAACTCATTCAATTCTCATGTATTTCATTGTTTTCAGAATTTCTTATGTATTTCCTTGCTTTTAAACTTTTGTTTTTTCTTTGTTTTTTCATTGGAAATTGTCACTGACCACTCTTCTACCATAATCAGCACGAAATTAATAAATGAAAGTGATTCATTGTAAAAAAATCAGGTTTTTATGACTTTCATGACAGAACATTGTTTTCCATAGGAAATGTACACAAAATCACAAAATTGTGCCCGTTTTGGAGCGACATTACGTTACAAAAATGGGCGTGGCTTCGCAAAAGTATGCGCGGACGTTGCAAATTTGGTCTCAAAAGTTGCGCGAGACTTGAACGAAGAAAGTCAAGAAGCCTCGCGACGAGGCCTTTCGCGTTTCAGATTTATAGCGCGAAACGTCGAGGGGGGGGGCGGATTCCCCCCCCCCCCGCCCTTTAGGGTTAAAGATATTGATGACAGGAGTTCACGTTTAATGGCAGATCCAGGGATGCAGGGCACGGAGCCATAAGTGGGGAGGAGTCTTCAAATGAAGCCTCAGAGTCCCTAAACTAGTGCTATGAAGACATTAATGACTGAAATTGCATGTTTGATTATGAAGGATCCAGGGGTGTCCGGATCGCGGGGGATTTTCTACATTGTCAGTATCTTCTTGAAAAGTCTAGGACAGATTTTCACGAAACTTGTCAGATAGCCTCATTACGGTGATATGATCTCTATGAATTAGCCCCCAATCCTCCTCCCACCCCCACCCCCGCCGAAAAGGGGGGGGGGGAGTTGAAGCCTCAGAGTCCCTAAACTCTGGGTTTTTAAAAATCTTTTTCTGTCGAACAAAAAAAAGATAGAGCTAAGTTAGTGCCTTGCATGACTGAAATTTCATGTTTGATTATGGCAGATCCAGGGGTGCCCTGATTGGGGTGGAGGGAGGGGAAGTGATGGAGAGGAGGGGGATTGTCCACATTTACTGCATCTTCTTGATAAATCCCAAGAAGGATTTTCACCAAACTTGGCAGATACCATCTTTACGGTGATATGGTCTTATATGGTAAAATGAGCTCCACCCCCTCCCACCGCCAAGGGGGGGGGGGGGGGGGGGGGGAGGAGGAGTTGAAGTTTTAGGTCCCCTAAACTCTGGAATCTACCGAAGAATATGGAACTACATTGTACTTTATATGAAGACACTACAGTTACTAAAATTTCAGGTTTGATTATGACGGGTCCAGGATGTGCGCTGATAAGGGGTGTGAGGGGGATTTTCCACATTTTCTGCATAGTCTTGTAAAATGTATGACGGATTTTTACCAAACTTGGCAGATAGTATATTTATGGTGATTCGATCTTAATTTTTTTTTCAATTGATCCCCCTCCCCCCCCCCCTCCCCCCGCCGACGAGGAGGGGGGGGGGGGGGGGTTGAACCCTCAGAGTCCCTATTCTCTTGATTGGTTTTTTACTTCTGTCGAACCGAAAAAGTTAGTGCTGTAAAGACATTAATGATCGAAATCTCATGTTTGATTACGGCGGGTCTAGGGGTGCTCTGATCGGGGTAGGTGAGGATGAGGGGGAGGGGGTGCTGTTCGTTATTCCGAAGGTTCGCTGTTCCGAAGGTACGTTATTCCAAAGGGTCGTTAATCCGAAATACGCAAAGTCCCTATACCTAGAGGTTCGTTATTCCGAAAATGAAAAAGGGTTCGTTAATCCGAAATTTTGTGGCGTTATTCCGAAGGTTCGTTATTCCGAAGACTGGTTAATCCGTAAATGAAATTCGGAACAATGAACCTTCGGAATAACGAATCTTAGGAATAAAGAGCCTCGGAATAACGAACCTTCGGAACAACGAGAAAGTAACCAGAGGGAGGAGGAGGATTTTCAAAATTTTCTCCATCTTCTTGAAAAATCTATGACGAATTTTCACCAAACTTGGCCATAGCATCTTTATGGTGATCGTACTGTAAATACAGTTAATGCATGATGTAGGCTCAAGTTTACAATGACAGATGAAGGGATGCCCAAAAAGGTGAGTGGGTAGGAAGGAGGCTTAATTTTCACATTTTTTGTCTTTTTCCTGAAAACTCAAGACGCATCCCTCGGATAACAAAATTATATATCAGCTTTAAAAAAAAAAAAAAAACCTTCTATACAAAAATGATGGAGCCAATAGAGTGCTGGTGCCTGTTATGGTAAGTTAATTCATGAATATTAATGTTAAGTGCGGCGGAGGCGGATTTGTCACATATTCAGCTTCTTCTTAAAACCCTATAGATATTTGCCAAGCTTGAAACGTAGCGTAGCGTATTTATCTGGTGATATGACCTCAATTTGTCTAAATGAGCACTGCCCCAACCCCTAAAGTGGGAGGAGATGGAGCCCCCCCCCCCCTCCCCACCTCATCTCCGCCCCTTGAACTTGAAAGGGACCAACACGAGGGGGTGGGGTCGTTCGGGGTGGAATTCAGAATTTTATTGAAAACACTATACATATGAAAAAAAAAAACACCCGGAATACATACTTTTTAAAGAAATTTTCTATACAACCAAGAGTAATAGAGCACAATCTTATCACATTTTTAAAAGGTAGATTTATACTTTGAAGAAATTTCACTTCTGCTTACTAAATGACGTGGGGGCTACCCTGGTCTTATCCCTAGCTTTGGGGAAGGGGAACAACTTGGACTTGTTGCCCCTTTGAACAAAG
This sequence comes from Diadema antillarum, assembly GCF_040938485.1. Classification (NCBI taxonomy): domain Eukaryota; kingdom Metazoa; phylum Echinodermata; class Echinoidea; order Diadematoida; family Diadematidae; genus Diadema; species Diadema antillarum. The sequence continues at coordinate 1,187,025 of NW_027271698.1, forward strand.
CGGGATTCTATTACCCTAGAGATGCTACCTCCCACGTTCGGTGGAAATCAGTCAAAGATTTCTCAAGAGGATGCAGAATATGTGAAAAATACCCCTCCTCCCCCTCAACCCCCCCCCCCCCTCGATAAAGACACCCATCGATCCGCCACAATCAAACGTGAAATAAAATTTCAGCCATTAAAGGACAAGTTCACCTTCATAAACATAAGGATTGAGAGAATGCAACAATATTAGTAGAACACATCAGTGAAAGTTTGAGGAAAATTGGACAATCGATGCAAAAGTTATGAATTTTTAAAATTTTTGTGTTGGAACCGCTGGATGAGGAGACTACTACAGCTTGTGAGTCATATGCGTACAACAGTATAAAGAAAATGTAAAAGAAAATTCAACATATTTTCACTTTTTTCGCATAATAAAAGAGCTCTTGACTTGCCTCTTTCTAAAGGCAGGGGGAATAATATTGCCCATAACATTTGTCGGTAACGAGTCAGGGGAATGTGTACTTTTTTCAAAAGATGAAATTTGTGAAATTCTCTTTATATTTTCCTTATATTGTTGTACGCAAGTTATTCATACACTGCAGTAGTCTTCTCATCCAGCGGTTGCTGCACAAGAATTTTAAAAATTCATAACTTTTGAACGGATTGTCTGATTTTCCTCAAACTTTCAATGATGTGTTCTACTAATATTGCTACATTCTCTCAATCCTTATATTTATAAAGGTGAACTTGTCCTTTAATGTCTTCATAGCACTAACTAAGCTCTCTTTTCCGGTTTGACAAAAGAAGATAAAAATTGAGTTTAGGGACGCCGAGGCTTCAACCCCCCCCCCCCTTTAAGCAGTGTGTGTGTGTGTGTGTGTGTGTGTGGGAGGGGGCTAATTTTAACAAATTAAGTGCATATCATCGTAAAGAGGCAATCTGCCAATTTTGGTGAAAATCTGTCGTAGATTTTTCAAGAAGATGCTGAAAATGTAGAAAATTCCTCTCTTTGCCCTCATCCCCTCGATCTGGAGACCCCTTGATCCGCGCCATAACCAAACATGAAATTTCATTCATTAACGCTGTGTCTTCATAGCACTAACTTAGCTCTATCTTTATCGGTTTGACAGAAGAAGATTAAATTCCAGAGTTTAGGGACGTTGAAGCTTCAACCCCCCGCAGTCCCCCCCCCCCCTCCTTCGGCGGTGGGGGAAGGGGGAGGGGCTCATTTGAACAAATTAAGATCATAATTATTACCATAATGTTGCTATCTGTCAAGTTTGGGGAAAATCCCTCATAGATATTTCAAGAAGATGATAAAAATGTGGAATATCCCCCGCCACCTATCACCCTCCCCCCCCCCCCGATCTGGGCACCCCTTGATCCGCCATAATCACACATGAAATTTCATTCATTCTTCATAGCACTAACTTAGCTCTATCTTTTTCGGTTTGACAGAAGAAGATTGAAAAAAAAATCCAGATTTTGGGGATATTAAAAGTGAAGCTTTAATCCCCCCCCCCTTCGGCGATGGGGGGGGGGGGGGCGCATTTTAACAAATCAAGATTATACACACCATAAATATGACTGTATTTCACAAGTTGGGTGAAAATCCGTCCTAGATTTTTCGAGAATGTGCTGAAAATGTGGAAAATCCCCCTCCTCCCCCTCACCCCCGATCAGGGCACCCCTGGGTCCGCCATGATCAAACATGAAATTTTAGTCATTAATGTCTTCATAGCACTAACTTAGCTCTTGCTTTTTCGGTTCGACAGATGAAGAAAAAAAATCAAGCGTTTATACATGGCATAGGGACTCTGAGGCTTCATCTCCCCCCCCCCCCCCCCTCCTTAGGACTGGTGTGTGTGTGTGCGTGGGGGGGGGGGGGCTCATTTTCACAAATTACGATCATATCACCATTAAGATTTTATCTGCCAAATCTGGTGACAAATCGTTGTAGGGTGGGCAAGAAAATGCTGAATATGTAATAAAAAACTAGAAATGTCACTATGGCGACTGATGCCTCCGCCATAATGCATGATTTCCCAATAGGTGTATAGTACAATGTCTTCACAATGTGTGATGACAGTTTCACATAACTGGCAAAATATTGAAATGACAGGTTTGTCAGAAATATCTTGAAAGTTCACTTTCCTTTAACTGGGTTTGCTATAATTGTCTAAGAGTGCAGGTACACATATTTAGGGAATTGAGAATTTTTACTTGACTTCCAAGGTACGAAAAAAAGAATGTAATTACAGTACAATATATATATATATATGTATATATATACATACATATTTTTTTTTTTTTGGGGGGGGGGGCATTGAAACCTGGCCCTTGACCCTTAACCTTTGACCTTTGACCTTCTGGCTGGAAATTTCCCGGAGAATCTCCAGTAGGTAATGCACGTATATATTAAGTTTTAAAACTACTAATGCAAGCATTGCATATACTAGTATATGAGGGAAATAGTAAAATTTGACCCCCCTGACTATTGACCCACGACCCCTAAATTCCCTAGATAATCCTTGCCAGTCAGTGCATGCGTATGCACCAAGTTCCATGAAGATACATTGAACCATTTGCGAGAAAAGTGATATTGCAACATTTTCACCTAACCTTTGACCTTTTGACCTTTGACCTTATGACATGAAACTCTCTTTGGAGAATCTTTACGCAGAAGTACATGTCTACACTAAGTTTCAAGAAAATACCTTTGGGCATTGCATAGATATGGGGGAAATAGCAACATTTTTAGCATTTGACCTTGACCTTTTGACTTTTGACCTCTTGCCAATGTCACTAAAATCTACTCAACTACACTGTAATTGTCCCATCATACATCATCCTTGGACCAAGTTTGGTGAAAGCTGCTTCATCCAGTTTTGAGTTATCACGTAAACAGATAAATTTTAGAATTTGACCTTGATCTTTGACCTTTGACCTCTGTCCGATTTCACTAGAAAACTTATCAAGTAATTGCCCCATCATACATCATCCTCCGACAAAGTTTGGTGAAATTTGCTCGAATCCAGTCTTGAGTTATCGCGTAAACGGATACAATTTCATGATTTGACCTTGAACTTTGACCTCTGACCTTAGGCCGATTTCACCCAAAATCTTATCAAATAATTGCCAAATCATACTTTATACTTGGACCAAGTTTGGTAAAATTCCAGTCAATATTACTCAAGTTATCGCGTAAACGAAAGCGGACGGACGTACGTACGGACGGACGGACAACCCGAAAACATAATGCCTCCGGCACCACTTCGTGGCGGAGGCATAGAAAGACAGATGGTCGCTATAAGACAGATGGTAAAGATGGTAATGGTTCGTGCGCAGCTTTGATAGAGAGTTTCTCTTCCATCTCTACATAATATAGGTGAAATGAATGGTTTGCACATTTCTCGGCGACGTTTTGCACATTTCCCGGCAAAATTGAACATTTGCACATTTCCCGTTGATGAAATTTAGAGATTTGCACATTTCCCGGCAAGACATTTGCACATTTCCCGGCGTTTGCACATTTCCCGGCGAGACGTTTGCACATTTCCAGGCGTTTGCACATTTCCCGGCGTTTGCACATTTCCCGGCTCAACACGGCCCAGGGGTTTAGCAGCTGAAGATACACGTCTCACACTCTCTATATAGTGCGAGAAATATAGGTCCCTTCCCAAACGTACGCGGTGCCTCATTGTGGGTAGCATGTTATAGTGAAAGAAATTAGACTTGAGGCGGACGTTGCTCTCGATCTTGTTCTCTCTTTTAATCAATCGAGCTATATATATATATATATATATATATATATATATATATATATATATATATATAATATATATATATATATATATATAATGTCGTATAGACGTGTACTAAACAACGTAATCGTACACACTTGTAGTATATTCTGTTAAGTTTTATACGCACACACAAACACACAAACGCACCCACGCACAACTTCGCCAGCCTTATGACAAGCCGTTGTATAAAGACATTAAAATATGGGGTTATTTCTTTGCTTTTCACTTCCCGGTTCCCAATTTATTACGTTTACAAGGTATATGCATGAATTTATTCACTCCATTTGAAAGTAATGTAATGGAGAAATACAATGAATTACGCTCTACAACTGTGTTGAGAAGTCTCAGAAGTGTGGCAAAACCACAGAAATCGAGATCTCTTGGTTTTAGACAAACTTCGGAAAACTGAGGTGTCTAGTTATGTTTATCGATACATTTTATTTAAATAGTTTTAATATCTTTACTAGTATCGCTTTGAGGAAAGCTTCGTTACTATACTGTGAACATACTCAGTAATCAACCACGATCATTCGCTTTTTTTTTCTCCATCTTTTCCATAAAAAAAGTACGGTAATTTGAGAAATTTTACGCTTGTTAGCTTCGGGGTCTGCATCATTATGATACATAAATCATAATACAGGTTCTGGTTTGGATCACAAGGAATGCGAAATATGTATAGGGCCAATCAAAAACAATATGACGAAGCGAAAGGATTCTGTAAAAAGACAGAAGAATAAGAATCTGTAAAAATGCGTCGATCCTTGCCGTTTCAACTTCGATAGAAGTATTGCCAGTAAATTGTTCGCATTAGGAGTTGAAAGCAATTGGTCGTAGAAAGGTTGAAATTGTTCAGGGAGACTGAGCTACCATAACGGCAGAGAATATTAGACAATAATGGAGAATATTAATAATGGACACGAGATTATTATGCCCTTTTAGGTAGACTGTAACTCCAACGTAACTGTATTGACCAATAATAACGGAGATATTGATAAACATGTACATGAAATAGTGATCACTCTTGGGCAAGTTAACATTCATGTTTCACGCAATGCAGACTTATGCTATCGCCCTCTGTTGCCACGGTCGGCTGACATTCAATAATTTGCGAACAGTATTGTTACACATCTCAGAGCTTACTATTCTCATTGTAGTACCTGCTCACATGACATCGGGTTCATTTAAGTGGGTGTGTATGATATCAACACGGAATAGCCAATCCAAGACATGCAGCAGCGTTTTTTGGGTTTTTTTTTTTTCATTTCACAGACATCAAAAGGTGCAAATATCATTACCATATCATTATACTGATATAACCTACTGAGCGCCTTCTCATGTTCAACACAGAAGAATACACATACATACACACACACACACATACACACAACTAAACACACACATAAGCATATATATCTATGTATACGTGTATATGTATACACACACACATAGGCATATATATATATATATATATATATATATACACACACAAACAAACTCAATTCATTACTGTTTCATGGCAACGCGGATTAACCAATCAGAAACAGCGACGGTTTTCCTTTATTATTTCGCAAACGGCAGAGGTACCTTCCGTGAAGTTATATACTAATATAGAATTGCTTTGATGTAATCAGAACAGATCCAACAACTCAGTCGAGCTGATTCATGTCTTCTTTAACTCCCTTCAATACATCGTCCTGTATAGACATTACACATGCAAGTGTGAAATGATTATTAGTGGAATCAATATGGAAGCCAGGTGTGAAATTTGTCTGCTGTTTCTTCTCTCTTCCTACATCCATGCTGTACAGCCCTATAGCATGCATATCGATTCCCGAAGTACGGTAGTCAGTCGGAGAACCACAGCGGAGTTGGAATGTTACAGCGGAGGGCGATTCCCGACCGGAGCCAGAGTGGAATGGCGGCGGGAGTCATCTTTGATGACTGGTGCACAGACCATCGGACGATGGTCACAGGGCTCAGGGAGTGAACTCCTGGACGGTGCAGACGCTACTCGATATGCCTTAGGATCGGCGGGAGAGGCTTCCAGAAATGGTCTCTTTGTTCAGACTCTCACCATTCGAGAGATTCAGAAGGCTGATAGAGGCAGGTATATGTGCGTCCTCATCGAGACGTCCGGCACTGAGACGCCGTCGTCAAGTTTTGAGCTGACAGTCAAGTATCCACCTGCGGAGCACTTTCCACATTGCACGGCACTCCCAGATGAGACTGGAGATGAGGTAAGCCTTACCTGCATGTCAGAAAGAACCACACCGCCTTTAACCTTGCGATGGTATCGAAATGACTCTTTAGTTGCTGAGAATACACCAGTTGGAGATAAGATGAAAGCAGTTTACCGGGCTCAAAGGAAAGACTTGACAAGCACGTTTGAATGTCGGCTGACGTACAACGATGATGTGGAACCAGAAGTTAGGCGGTCATGTCACTTCAACCGACCTTACATCGCAATTCTTAGGTTGGCCGATGCAAACTCTAGAGAAAGCAAGTACCACGCATTCGTGCACTCGAATCCTCCTTTCCTTTCAGATATATCCTGCGACCTGATAGCCTCCCATGCAACCGGCCGACGTTTTGAACTCGAGTTTCCCGGTTACGGCGTCATGACCATCGGTCCCGTAGCTCCTGCGGACAATGGTACTGTCCTCATCTGTCGAGCAGAAAATGCGTTGGGAGTGACGGAAGAGAAAATGACCGTGTACAGTTACGGCGACGGTTCAGTCAAAGAAGCCACTCTGCCGTCAGTCATTACTAACATGTATCACGAGAACGCTATTACTGCATTTATCGTGCCCAAGAACCCTACTGTGTACATCGGCGAGAACGTCTCTTTTGGATGCAGCTATAGGTCAGCTCTGCACGCTCTTTTCACAACGTACACAGTTCATATCAGATGGACTTTTAACGGTAAGGACGTGCATGGCTCAAATTTCGACGTGCAGGATGATGTTCTCACTGTTCGAAACATCTCACAAGAAGATGACGGAGCATTTGTGGTGTGCATCGCTTCCTTTGGAGAAAACATCGATATCTCTGGTAGAAGTGAACCGACGATTATTCGCGTTGGGGTCTATTCGGGGACTGTGTCCGATCCACATCTGACTGAAAACAAGGAAGGGCAACCAAGGACCAAAGTCAATAGAACGACACAAATTGCCCTCATCGTCAGTGTTTCTGTCGCCGTTGCAGTGGTTGTGATCTTACTCGTCCTGCTGATTCTACAGAGGAGGAAAAAACATCATGAACCCCACATCTCTGCACCACTTACACCAGAACCCAACCCGACAGGAACACTTGGCAAACCCAACGCAAGCTCCGCCTCGATTTTCAAGGATTCTCAGTATCAGCCGATGGTCGAGGACACGGGTGTGATGCGGTCTCGCCAAGGTGGCTGCGCTAGCAGTGCCCGATCGGAACCTTTCCCTCTCCTCTCCCGCTCGCTTAACCTTCCTGCACCCATCCCTAACATGACGACATCCACCGGTCACCACCGTGTCCAGATGAGTGAGACACAACCTTTCGAAATCGACGAGACTTACGAGGATCCTGACGCCATGTGAGAAAGTCGAAAACTGCAAAGGTCTCCGAGCAACGACTACCAAACAACCTGTTAGCAACAGATTGGAGATTTCAAATACAGTCGTTTCTCAATTAGCAAACACTTCTGTTGAACAGGACTTAGCTTCATGCTAAACGTTTCGTAAGCATTAATCTATTACAAGATATCGTTTTTTCTTGATGTTGATGTGGAGCACAATTAGACAAACAGAATATTACATGTTTTAGCAAACTCGGATAAACATTAAGAATGAGATTATTTTTCTCTTAGTGTCGCATGTTTCATGGAACAGTGACATTACTCATTAACTTTTTTCTCTTCTTTTTAGGCAAATCAAATGAGAAGGTGATATCATTGGCCCACAAATTTCTCAGAGACCTGCAGTCTAATCTTCACCGAATTTCTTCTTCTTTTCTATAAATGAGATCGAAACAAAGAACTCGAATCCTTCATATGCAGTTACTTTTGTATTAAGATCAAACGCAATGATACTATTTTTCTGATCTTTTTGTTGTTGTTTCGCGTGTTGTGGGGGAGCCGCGACCACCATGGAAGTTTGTACTAACAAAGACTTTCATAAAATTTTCCTGTACAAGCCAAACGAAAATTGGTTCGATGGTGATATGTATATTCCATTGTGGATGCGACCAATATCATTATTCCCAGAAAACATGTTAACTTCTACAACCTTAAGTCATTTGTAGTACAAGTCTAGAATTTCGATGAAACTTTCCCCATTCTGTTTGTCCATCGATATCGTATATTTTAATGTTTACTACAGAAGAACTAGGTGAAGAGGATAAAGCTCATGTTGTCCGGATCAAAAGTAAAGATTCTTCTTAGGATTGCAGGAAAACGCGAATGCATGAGCAATCACAAAACTTCGTTGGCGATCTTTTGTCAATCAGTTGCAATGAAAACATCTCGACGGAAGAATTTCATGGAGTTGACTAAGAAACCACATAAGAAATGTTACAGAGCATACCATTCTAAGATGAATTCTATTAAAGCTTATTTGATGAAAATCGGTTTTGAAATGACTGAGATATCCAAAAACAAAGTAAAATAAAGAGATCCTAATGAAAGGTGGATCCCACCTTTTATAAGGGATCGCTTGTTATGGCTATCTCAGCCACTCATCCAATAAAAATGGAATTCCTCTTGGAATTACATGCTCTTTCATATTCCATATGAGATTTCTCATTATCTCACCAAAAAAAAAAAAAAGTTAGAAACCTGAAGCCAGGTCTCAACCAAAACTATATCATCTCTTTAAGTTCCCTCCGAAGAAGAGGGAGGTACCACATACGCGCAGTGCCGTAAGCAAAATATTCCGCAACTTAAGAATAGAAGAAGAAGAAACAAAAGTTAGAATCCCGCATCACATTTCACTAAAGGAAATATGCATTTCATGAGATAGCAATTTATTTTTAGTATCCTCATTATCAGAGCTGTAAAGCTAACTGATGGAGTAGCTCTAAAGTAAATATACTGAAGTACACAGAAGTAAGAAACAATGAGAAATCAGTCTGCATTTTCCACTTGTGCAGCAGTTTGATTCAATGTATATTACGCAACATTACGCATGTTCAGTATAGTGTTTTGTAGCAGGGTCTTCTCTTTCGGTATCTGAAGCACTTTGGTAAATCCATTCCATTTTCATGTTGTGTATAACTGCTCTCCTAATGTTCCACCGCAGATTTACCCGTATGGGAAAGCTTTGAGGGAAAGCTTTGATAGTTATTGGAGCTATAACTGTACGCGGACCAATGCTGATAATGGCTATACTTTGTGCAGGTTTTCGATGCAAGCTTTCTGATAGACTATATACCTGTCATGGTGTACCTAGTAGTTCATGGAAAGTACTGAGGGATATCGACTTGCAATTCACTTCATTTGAGTATCGCATTCATTTTACTGAAATTCTATCTCGATTGTTATTTGTACATGTAAGTATGCATCAAGAAAACGAAATATATGACATGTATGAACACGTGTATACAAACACTGCGTATGAACGCATTACTCTCTAAAAAAAATTGAGTGAAAATTTTCACTCTAAAAAGAGTGAATACAAAAAAGAGTGAATTTCGAGTGAAATTGGAGTGAATTTTGAGTGAAAATGCTCATTTTCACTCATTTTGGAGTGACGTCAGGGATCACTCCAAAATCTTCGAGTGATCCCTGACGTCACTCCAAAATGAGTGAAAATAAGCATTTTCACTCAAAATTCACTCCAATTTCACTCGAAATTCACTCTTTTTTGTATTCACTCTTTTTAGAGTGAAAATTTTCACTCGATTTTTTTTAGAGAGTAGCATGAAATAAAAGGGGAGTGACATGTTAGGTGATTTTGCTTTTTTTTAGCAAAGAAAAGGAGAGACAAGGAATACATTCATTTTCACTCTTAACATGTTGGTACATAATAATTGTCACCACCAAATGTAATCAATATACATCTATATGCAAAGCTTATTCTGTTTTGATTGACAAAGATGGTCTTCTTCATAGGCCGGGTAGTTTATTAAGCATGCCTAGAACCTCTTTTTTCATTCTTTACCTAAATGATATAACAAATTCTTCTAATATTTTATCTTTTGCACTGTTTGCTAATGACTCAAATGTATTTCTTTCCCATTCATTTCCTCATATCCTGGTGGAAACGTTCAATTCTGAACTTAAGAAATTGTTATGTTGGATAAGGTCAAAAAGTTGTCTTTAAATCTTCTTAAAACTAAATGTATGTTATAGTAAAACGCAATATCTCAAAAATCGATGTTGATAAAGATTGGAATATCATATCCCACTTCTACCCTTTTAATGTTATATTCAGCTTTAATCTTACCTTATCTAAATCATGGTATCATAGCTTAGGGGAACACTCATCCAACTTATCTCGACAGACTGTCCCGTCTTCAGGAAAAAGAACAAAACCTTCGAATGATTTGCCACGTATCTTGGAGATCTCACACCGATCTTTTGTTTTTGGAAAGCAACATTTTGAAGACAACCGTTCTTTATTATCATCATCTTGGCCAATTTATTTACAAACTCACTGATAGTTTATTACCATTCGTTTTCACCAGCATGTTTGCGAAAAACCGCTCCTTCCATAAATACCCGACTCGTCACTCTGTCTGATGAATTTCATCTGCCTTTAACATGTTTAACTGGGACTATTTTTACACAATCCATATTTACATATGCTCTATATCTAAATATTAGAATAATCTCTGTGATAGTTTAGTTTTTAGTTTTTTAGATAATTTGAAAAAAAAATTCTGACTATTTATACAAAATTTTCTGAATCTCAGGACCAAAATTAATGTTCTATATATCAACATCATGAAATCGTAAAATTGTGCTGATCTTTTAAAGGTTGCAAAGGATTTGAAAATCCAACTCTTATAATCAATTGAAATCAAGCAATGACTGATGAGCGGCTGCAACCATTCACCAACACTCGTCTTGTTTAAATATAGATATGCTAAGGAATATAATGACCTTCCCATGGATATAAAGATTTCCCTGGTGCCCATTTATTTAAATCAGATATAAATATGTTTTAAGGTCACTCCCCTTCAATTTGAATTCTATTTGTTGAAGAGACAATTTGAATGGAAGTAAACACGTCTATGTTGTTCTCATTCCTGTTGATATTCGACTCTTATCCATTGTTACGTATTGAAAAATAGCATAACAACCCCATGGGAGGTCAATATGAATTATGGGATACTAGTATCTTACGCTGAAACGTGATTATACTTGATTAAGTATGTGATGAAAACTTTTATTTTCAAAACCACGGTTCTGTTCCTTGAAGCAGAGAATGAAGATCTTCTCAGATGGAAAATGAACAAATAAACAAACAAACAAACAAACAAACAAACGACGTTGTGAATTTGACTAAATATCAGTTGTTTGAATCGGGAAGGTGTTTCGTCTCACCCCCCCCCCCCCCTGTTTTAATCATGAGGTCAATATAAATTGTTGGATATCCTGCCTTGAAACGTAATGATAGACTTACTTGATGAAGTATGTGCTGGACAACTTTCGTTTTCAAAACCACGGTATTGTTCTTGGGAGCGGAGAATGCATGTTGACGACATTGACGACTTTGACTAAATATCACTCGTTTGAATCAGTTTAGCATTTTACCTCTAGTTCGTGCTTTTGATATCCCTGTCTCGTTGGTCATTTGTCTTTCTTCTAAAATCGGAGATTTTCGCACTTTTCCGAGGTACATCCAGGTTGTTACCTCCTATCTACACCAAATCAAATAACTGGAGTGTTATGAAGTATTATAGATGTTGCATGCTTACTAGTGTTGTAAGTTACAACCATTTCCCCATCATTACCATTATAAAGGTCAAATTCAAATTCAAATTTAAACTTTATTTTCACTTTTTCAACACAATATTCAAAGAAACATGAAAAATCTGACATGCGTGTGGTTTGGAATATACATAGCCAGCCGAAGGATAACAACGTGTTTGTGTGTACATGATCAGTACAAAAAAGCGACGTATAATCATATTTATACACTATGTGAAAAAAAAAAAAACAGTTGGGGGACCCACTCAAAAGAACATGCTTGTATTAAATGTGGGTACCTCTGAGGGAAGGGGAAAGGGGGGGGGGGGTGAAAAGTTTACAACTACAAAGAGTGCAGGAAACCGGAAAAATCAAGAATAGAAAAAAGAAAGAAAGCAAAAGTGTGAAAAAAGGGAACAGAAAATAGGGAAAAGAGGGAGAGAGAGAGAGAAAAAACCCCCTAATCTAAATCAGTTTAATGCATACATCAAGGATCAAAGTCCAAAGAGACAATTGTTATAGCCGAGTGTTACATATAAAGCGTCTTCGAAAGTGATGCAGTGTGAAGCTGCTTGCCTGCGGAACTATTCCGGAAATGTTTTCCAGAAGATCTATTCCGGAATTTTTCAAGATTATCTCGTGATTTTTCTTTTTCAGCGTCACGGAATGTGAATGTGTGTGTGCGTATGTGTGTGTGTATAAGTGCGTGCGTGCAAGTGTGTGTGTGTGTGTGTGTGTGCGTGCGTGTGTGTGTTGAGTATTTGTAGTGCTGTAAGCTATTAGATAAAAATAGCGTGAAGGCGTCGATTGTAGGCTCTGAAATCGAAAGTTCACTAAACTCATAGTTCTCATGCACAATTATGTTTTCATCAACAATTCAAAGAGAAAGAGAGAGAGAGAGAGAGAAAAAGGAAACAAACATATCATAGTCGGATGTAAGGACATGTGCGATGCCACTATGCCACAGAAATAAGGTGGGAAATTTCAATGAAGGAAGAATTTGTTTATATATACACGATATGATACGCAAAACTAGTATCGTAATTTTCAAAGGTATTTGCTATAGTACAGATGGGCAAAAAAAAACCATGTTTGATTAAAGGATTGCTGTTTAGAGAGGTGCTGTATTTTTTGAAAGAAGGCGCAACTACATAATTCTCATGAAGTTAACAATATTTTAGTGACGGTCTGCACAATAATACGACTCTACTTTGGTAAAAGGAAGCAAGTGACATTTTGTGGATATAACTTTTTTTTTATTGAATTGGTATATTCAAATCATGTTCTATTTAACTAAAACGCCAAAACTCAAAATTGTGGCCCATTTTTCGTTTTTAGATATTTGCTGCATGGCATGTTACAGTAGCGTGCACACAAAATCAAAGTTTTATAAATTCTTCTCCCAACTGAAGGAGAGGTGAGTTGATGAAAAAGGCATCAGACTCTAACTGGAGTTAAATTACACTTAAAATTCCAGAGTTAACTTGATCTAGACTAGATCTATATACAAAGTATAAACAAGTTGATCGAAGTAGAATCTAAAGAATCTATAATCTATTCTACTGTAAACTTTATCGCCGAAAATGCGACGTGTAGAACGTTGGGAGAAAGTCGGTGGTCATCAGTGATCATTCGTCCGTGTGGACGAAAGGTGGTACATCTTGTTGAAACCATGGTTTAAACCATGGATAAAGACCGTAGTTTTATATGGGGCGCCAAGTGTCGCATGGCCTATTTCGTCGACGAAGTGACCATTTCATCGACGAAATGACTGATTTCTTAACGAATATGGCATGCGACAGTGTCAGTGTCAGGGGTGGTGATGACAATTTGCTTGGGATTTCAAGGATTTGGTCGACAAGTTTGAACTCAAAATGTTTCCACGCAGCCATCAACATGCATGCCGTCCTTTAAGAGCCCTTTGAAATACAAAGGAATGTTTCGTCTTTTGTCAGCGATGCCTGATGAAGTACACATTGCGACCGCTTACTGATTTATCATGCGTATGTGCTCCCCCACCCACTAGGCGCTTTCAGTCTCTTTTTCGGTGGCGACGATTAGGGTACAATAGCACTGACAATGACAGGATTGTTCACGGACACGGTCTCATGATTTGCAATTTTTTTAGCAGCTCTGAACCTCACCAAGCAGTCACACGGTAGGTCTCGGCATTCACATCTACATTTAACGTTTAAACGTCTGAAGTGTGTTTGTTTGTGGTGCAACAGAGTGTTCATTAAACAGAATACATTAAACAACCAGGAACAAGTTAATTAAGTAACAGTATCGATTCAAAATCATGCAACTCATTAACTCAACTTCAGTCAAGCATGATACATGTAGGCCTACGACATCACTTTTGAGTCTCAGTTTAGATGACACATTTTCACATAGTATTTCCCTCAGGTGATAACTTTAGGCCTTAACGTTGATTTCAAGAGGTGCAGGTAAAATTAAAAGTTTTCTTTACATTACTTCCTCAGTATTTCAAACACACACACACTTAGTCATTTGTACAACCCACGAGTTCGACACGAAGCAAACAAGGCCCACGAGACCCACACATTAAAGGGGTGGTATAGTTTTGGTTGAGATGAGTGCTTCAAGTTTCGAACTTTGTGTGAGATAATGAGAAACATCTTATGAAGTGGTTAAGAGCAGACAATTCTAAGAGGAATTACACAGTTTATTTATTGAAAATTGGTTTCTAAATGGCGAGATATTCAAGAAGAGGTGGGATCCACCTTTCATTAGGACCACATTGTTTTACTTTGTTTTGGGATATATCTCACCCATTGAAAATCCGATTTTCATCAAATGAAGTCTGTATTCTGTACGCTCTTTGTTTTTAATCTCACAAAAATTGGAAACCTGAAGCTCCATCTCATCCAAAACTATCAACCCCTTTAAGCCCCCTGTTGTAATGTCGAACTCGTGGGTTGTTCTTTTACCTAGTATCGAACTCGTGGGCTGTATGACTCGTTGGTGTCCGTCTAGTGGGATGACCCCGATCGATCTCCCGCGAGCACTTTTTGTTGTTGTTGTTGTTGTTGTTGTTGCCAGAATTAAGATGGCGAACAGCTCCTTCATATCGACACAGCAATATGAAGGAATGAGCCTTCTAAATATTCTTATACGCACAATTGTCATACGTGCAAGCATTTCATACAACGCAGCACCCAATGATTATGTGAATATGCATTACACGGTATACTCGCAGTAAAGCACTATAGCCATATAGTGCGACGTGAGACCGAAGGTCTATCGGGCCTTCGGTCTAGAGGAAATTTGGTACTTGGACCTTGGGTCTAACAGTTAAAGACTGTAACCTATATAAGATGATTATTTAGGCCTAACTAAACAATACGTGTACAAATGTATCACTAATATTAGTTAACCATGTTAAGACATTTGAATGTGCAACGAGGGTAATTATTTCATCGATTGAAGATAGCTTAGAATTGTAAGTCATTAGGCCGGCTAGATCCTATTTAGTATTACAACTAAGCTTTGGGCCCCACCCCCCCCCCCCCGCCAAATAAATAAACACACACACATACACACACACACACACACACACACACACACATATATATATATATATATATATATATATATATATATATATATATATATATTATACGGTGCTGTCATTAAGATTTCCCAGCGCCATGTTCTGGTTTTGCACTGCTGCATCTGGCCGTTCTAAACTACACAGTACATGTACTTTTGATTAGGGAAATCCCTTTCTACAATACATATAGACCGAAGGTCCAATAGACAAAAGATTCTGTATGTGTGTGGTATACAATACATATAGGCTACATGGAGTCAATGTACCATTACCACCTCATGAGATCATTGTCACTTGCTTCCTTTTGTCGATTTTTTTTTTATGTCTGCAAAAAATTATAAAATACCTTGGGAAAATGAAGGAACTTACAAAATCATTATTTTCATTGGGAATATCATTCGGATCGTCATGAATGCATTACCATATGCATGAATATCAACATTATTTCTATCATAAATTTCCACGTTGAAGGGCCTACCCCAAAAGATGTTTTCTTCATTCATGTAGCATTTGTAATCATTGTCACTTGCTTCCTTTTCTCGAACAACCGTACAACTGTATAATGTTAAGCTTTGTCATGAGGTAAATGTGCTTAATAAATGATTTGAACACATAGAAATGCAGTTTGCTATTTGCATTCCATTACTTTCCAAATATCGACAAAATTCGTTAGAAGTTATGTAGGCCTACAAGGTGGGTTTGAGCAGATAGCGCACGGTTCTGTGCTGTTTTGTTAATGTATCGTGCTTTTTTTTTCTTTTTGTGATCTGCCTGTAATGTTTAAATGTCTGTAACAGTGCCAATGTCGGTGTCAGTGAATGTGTGTGTATGTGTATTTGCTCACCATTGTGTGTTGTTTCTAACTGGTAAGCTCCCAGACGATCTACACTCTGAAAAAACAAACGGAAATCGGCAAACGTGGTACCCTGCCAAAAAACTAGAAACAGTAAAACCGTTGTCTTTCCGTGTTTTTTGTTCTTTCAAGATGCCCAGGAAATCCGGAATATTGTCATTCGTGTTGTTTGGTGGATAGTGCACGTAGGAAACTCGTCGCTGTTTTTGAGTGGAAGTCACTGATCACAGGGGCGGATCCAGGAATTCCGTAAAGGGGGGGGGTGGGGGCTTTACAAAATTAAAGGCCCTGTCACACCTTTCCAGGTAAGCTACGCGGGCTTGTTGCGAGGAGGGATTTTCCAGAACGCAGGAGAATTTTCTGCGGGCGAGCAAGGATGTTGGCGAGTTTCGCACTTGCATCTTACCTGCTAGATGCGTGCTACTTACCTGCTACTTGCGTGTATTCTGTGTGACCAGCGTGAGAGCTTCGAAACCGATCCGTTTTCAGTTACGAGCGACATACGGGGACTGCGAAGTACCTACATGAGAGTTGCCTGGAAAGTGCTGCGTGTACCTCTGCGGGCAAACCCCCGCGACTCGACCAGAACGAGTTTTGAGCATGCTCAAGGCCTTGTCCCCGTGTCTGGGGAAGCCTCGCGGGTTGACTTGCGGGGGAAATTTTTTACTACCCGCGACCTCCCAGCAGTTGGTCCGCACCTGACAGTACCTACCGCGTATCTCGCCCGTAGTTGCCCGGAGGTGCTCATGCAAGTCCAATCTACCCGCAGCCAAGTTTTGAGCATGACCAAAACTTTTTTTTTCCGGGTGAGTCGGGTGAAGTGCGTAAGTTGCCCGTGGATCTATATTTAAGCGCCAGAAGCGCATTGCATCTGCGGGCATTCTACGAGCATAATACGGGTGTTTTACTGGCAAGGAACAGTGTCGAAACTGCCAATACCCGCGTAGCTGGTTACTTCTGAGGCGTGGGGCAAGCTATACGAGCAAATTGCGTGCATGCTGAGGGTTAATTACTGCCTTTCTGCTCGTTAGTTGAGAGCAAAAACAACAACAAACAAATAAAAACAAAACATGAAAAAATATTTAAAACACCCAAGCCAACCAACCAACGAACAACAACAACGACACAACCATAATAACAAACCTGAATTACACTGCCGAGTTTGTTTGAAAAAGAAAAATCACTCCCGAGGAGGGTTTTTTGATTCCACAAAACACTGGAATGAAATTTTTTCTTTGTTTTCTTTTTTTTTTGGGGGGGGGGTGTAAATGATCCCTTAGAGAGGTAAGGAGGCATCCCAACTGAATTCAGATGGAAAGTATTATCATTATGAGTGCCTATATACTCCTTATTTTTCAGCGAAAGGAATATGGCATTCTATAAATGATGCACAGGACTGAGTGGATCGGTGATAATTGGATGCGCGAGTTTAACTTTGGAACTGTTTAAACCCACGAGCGCAGAGAGTGGGTTTTACACTGTTCCAAAGTTAAACGAGAGCGTCCAATTCTCACTGATCCACGAAATAGGCCTGTGCATCATTTGTGTTATAAAATGAGCCCGTAAATTCATGAAATACAACCATTTTCCCCATCATGCGTCCGGTACACCTATACTGACCACACTATACAAGACTTGAGCCATGCGTTCGGATTTTACCGGGAGCATGGCTCAGTGTGGATTGGTAAAAATCAATGCATAACAATCGACCAATCAGATTGCAGAGTTTCTAAAGCCCATTTTATAATCGGAAAATGATATTGGGTTCGTTAATCCGAACATTTGTGGCGTAGTTCCAAAGGTTCTTTATGCCGTAGTTGTTGCCGGACCCTGAGAAACTCCACTGTGGTCACACTTTGGCATAAGACAGCAAGAGGCCATCACGAAACGCCCTATATCTATACTGTCAGAGCCGAATTTGAACACTTTCTTTATCGCGTGTCCATCTTTGCTCTACTTCGGGAGTGTGACACCTGCGTCAGGCTGGTACCAGTGCACGAAAGCATTAACGAACCTACGGAAATGAACCTTATTCCACTGTCGGACTATCATACCTTCGAAATAAGGAATCTTGATTTTATTTTCGGATTAACGAACCTCCGAAACAACGAACCTTATTTCATGGGTTTTTTTTTTTCGATAATGAACTTTGTGGAATGACCCAACGACATTCGAATTAAGGAGTCATCTTTCATTTTAGCTCTCACAAACATCCTATTAGACATAGAGAATTCATGTGTTACGGAATAACCGAATAACAATGAACCTTACTTTATTTTCAACGATCCATCGGGGGAAAAAAACCACGAAAATCACCCCTTCATGTTTGCCACATTTTCACAGATAATGATAGATAGTGATAATCACTGATAATGTCATCACTTCACAATGCCCCTTTTGAACCCTGTAGTGTTATTTAATTCAATTCAATTCATTTCATTTATTTTCATACTTCTCATTTATGAATATTACATCAGAAATAATAGTACAAATTCTTTTACCTTATCACCAACGTGCAAGACCAAACAATATACATGGTAATAACACAGCAATTGTAATGATAACTGGTCGGAAATGGAACTGCAAATGGAAATGGGGTTGAACAAAGAGAAGTATGATGGGACCTACATGAAAGTAAGCTTGTTTGGCTCTAAGCCCCGAGTATTCAGTGTTTGTGAAAAAGAAACGGAGAACGGATAGAAGATTAGACCCGACCAGGTAATTTAATGGTACCAAATAAAAGAAGCGGAGTATTCCTATATGATTAAAAAAAAGAAGAAACGAAAAAAAAAACTATACTAAAAATGTTAACCATTATTGTGACCGAGCTATCATTCGTTTCAGGAGTAGAACATGGTTTGCATATGGGGCGTACTTTGGTATACACTTAAATGTTGTTGCATTGAAAATTGCATCAAAAATAATTAGTGTAATAGTGATGTCAACTTGAACACGATTCTAATGATTCAAATGATCATTTGAAATGATATCCTTAAATCTACTCTAGTGAAGGACAACAGTGAAGATTGTAAAAATTATTCGTAATTTGACGAATGTTAAATCTGCCGGTTTTGATAAGATTTCTGCTCATATGCTGAAACTTTTTCGCTTTCGACAATGTTCGAAATATTAAACAGCATTGCCAATTTGATTAACATGTCTCTGCTGAGTGGTGATTTTCCTAGGCAGTGGAAAAGGGCAAAGATCATCCTAATCCGTAAATGTGGGGATAAAGATTATCCCTCAAATTATCGACCTTTTTCAATTTTGTCATGTGTTTCTAAAATCCTCGAACGAGTTTTCATTTGACTGATATGCATTTTTTTTCTGTCCATATCATATTTCCGTAGCTTACAAAGCCATATCTTAGAGCTCGATAGTTATTTTTTTTCTATACTTTATTTCAAGGTTCGATTGCTTGAATATGAAAATAGGTGCTTTATACGAAGAAATATCATAGTTTAATCCAAAAATTGTATAGAGTTCAGAGATATTCCTGGAGGCAAAAAGGGTTTGTTAGTTCGAAAACTAGATGATTTTCGTCCATCCGAAAGTGCAACGTATCGAGATAGAAAGTGCAGTGTATTTTTTATTAGTTTTGTTTCTGTTTGTTTGTGTGTGTTTTTTTAATGCTTTTGTTTTGTTTTGTTTTGTTTTGTTTTGTTTGTTTGTTTGTTTGTTTTTTGTTTTTTCTAAGTGCGAAGATTAGGATTCAGGTATGATTTTTGAATCTTCCCATCTCATGCACTTCTCCAACTCATTATCAAGATGGACCATGCATGACGTAGAAATAATTCAAAGGGATCATTCAAAGGCCTTAAAAGTAAATATACATGGTGCACTAAAAGCACAAAGTATATACAAACAAAAATGGACATTTCTGAGGTAGTGAAGAGACCGTGCGAGGTACACGGTATGGGAAGTTCATGCAGCACACTGGAACTTTTCCGGATGGCGGCTGAGGGGGGGGGGGGGGGGAGGTGGGAAAGAACATGTTCAATTTTCCGTGGAAATACTCAAGCGAGGGACGGAGCAGCACTGGCCAAGTAGGGGGTGGGGGATTTGGGTGGGGTGGTTCCACCCCCCCCCCCCCCCTTCCGGGGGATCTTTTGCATTTTAATAATTAAAATTCAATGTCCACTGCAAAAGAAAACATCTGAAAAGGAACTGAATGCCTTGATATTTTGTATGGAAATTTTTTTTTTCATTCACAGATTCCACGTATTTGTACAATAATATCAAAAATAAAACAGAACTCAAGCTCATGCTGTCAATACCAATAGTTTATTTTGACATAAATATATATATATATACATACATACATATATATGTATATTCTTCTTCTTCTTTGGGGGTGGCTGGCTGGGTCATGCCTCTCATGCGACACAACCTCTGCGACTTCGGAATGAAACGGCCATCTTTTAAATTCAAACTCAGACAGCATTTATTGAATAGTTACACCACACAAGTGCACTATCATTCCTTTCCAATATGCTCCATGATGCTCTGCTGTACTGCTCGGTTGTTGCTATGCGAACATACCTGAGCATACTTGCCCTTTCAAAATCGAGCCCACCAGTGTTTTCCTTCTACTTCAATATTTCGGGGTGGGGCACATGTCGCCATTGTTTTTCCGTCTTTCTTTTTTTCTCACCGCACTGCAGCTGTATGGTTCTCCATGCCTTCCATTTTCCAATGCTTTCCCTGTATTTTCGGTGGGAGCCGTATTGTCTAGTTCATATTGCCATCACATTTTTACACCTCTGTCAATACTGCTGTCAAAGCACCACAAATTTGTGTGCAGCATGTGGCTATCTTCTTTCCTATGATTGTATTTGAAAAGAATCCTTTGTACCCCCAGCATTGCTGGTCTTTCATCCTTAGATTGGTCTTAAGTGATGTCTATAGTGTTCCTTATCTTATTCTTCACGCAATAGGCTTCTGGTGGGACATACGCTCGACAGGCTTGCTTTTAAGTAGGCTCCATAGTATTTCTCCATAGCATTTTTACTTTGATCGAAACTCTGACACATTGACATGTACGTGTACAAGTGTGTGCATGTGAGTCGCGCCTGTGTATGTGTGCTTGAGAGCCAAAAAGGAGAGAAACCAGGTCACAAATGGGGAATACCACCATTCGATTGCAAAATGAGGGTATCATTTCCGGTGTCTGATCTTTGTCACTTGTGTTTTGTTTGATACGTGCAAGGGTTACAGATCAAACTAATTCAGTTTTCAAAGGATTCATACAAATTTGGCAAACGTGCTGAAGTTGTGGAAGACACAGTTTTCAACAGCAGCAGAAAGTGCGTTGGTATGGTAACAGCACATTATAGCCGCAAAATCAGGTTAAATGTTCACAGAATCAAACTACGTCAGTTTTTAAGCGATTCGTGTGGAATTTGGTAGGCATGCAGGTTGAGTTAAGTGCATGAAAAAGTTGTGCAAAAAAATAATCAACAGCAGCAGAAAGGGGTTAAATTTGGAACACATGTTTGAATTTGATAAGTAACAATGCAAATTTTGCTCCTTGGGTCATGGCATTGAATTGAGCACCCTCGGGTAATGATATCAACTATGCTCCGAAGAGCAGTCCATGTCTGTACAAAAGCATTTCCTAAATTTAATCAAATTAAAACACTATTCTATTCCTACAATGTACATAATGCTTCAAGGGTCTTGAAACCATGTTCATTGACCTTTGACCTATCATTCCTCCGTCGTAATAGAAATGTTCCAACCAGATTTTAACACTATTAGGCAATCTTGGCCTTTTTCAGTCCAATGACCTTGACCTCAAGTGGATATCACCCCATCAAGTCTATTTAGGGGGTTCTTGAGATTTTGCGTTATCGAAGTGAAAAAGCATATTCAGACCAAATTTATAGACCTTTGACTTTCGACCTTGAGCAAATCTCACCCAAAATCTTATTATCTTACTTCTCATTGTGTACCCGTGATACAAATTTGTTGAAAATCAACGCAAGGGGTTCTTGAGATTATGCGTTTTTTACATGAAAATAGCACAGTTACAAAAAGTTTATTGACCTTTGCCCTTTGACCTTGATGAAATGTTGGCCAAGTGTAAGTGATTCATTGAATTACTTCTAATAAAGGAAACCCAAACCCAAAGAGAAATGTGGATTAAGTGAAAGCTGCAACATTATCGTATAGAACATATCAGTGAAAGTTTGAGGAAAATCGGACAATCGATGCAAAAGTTATAAATTGTTAAAGTTTTGGTGTTGGAACCGCTGGATGAGGAGACTACAAGAGGTTATGACGTATGTATGGACAACAATATAAAGAAAATATAAACGAGATTTCACAAAAATTCATGAAAGTTGCACATTCCATCAACTTGATATTAACAAATGTTAAGGACAATCATTCCCCTACTTTCTGAAAGCGGTTAGTCAAGTGCTCTTTCATCATGCTAGAAAAGTGATTTCTTGTGGAACTAAACAAAATATGCCTTACTTTAACTCGCGTTTATATATGTATACATATATATATTTCTTTGCTCAAAGTTTTCACTACATACAGGAAGTATAAAAAAAAGTTACACTTTTGAAAAAATTACATTTCAAAATATTTGGAAAATTTTTTCATATTTATGGATGCCCAATTGTCTCATCTATCAAGTGCAATCAACAAAACAAATTTTTGTTCACGCTTGGCTGAACACTGACGCTCTTTGTCCAGAGTGTGAAAATTGACCTGCGCCAAATTGAGAGAAGATGGAAAATTCAGCCAGCAATCCAAATAAGTGTTCTCATTCAAACAAATTGGTCTTTTGCTCACATTTTCGATTATGTTATGATAGTTTAGGAATTTCTGGCGATTTTCTGTCACGTTTTAAATATTTATT